>NC_064922.1:583780655-583785655 GCF_023897955.1 Schistocerca gregaria
GACCTGTTATTGCTCAATCTCGTGCGGCTAGAAGCCGCCTGTCCCTCTAAGAAGAAAAGTAATCGCTGACAGCACGAAGGATGTCACGCGACTAGTTAGCAGGCTAGAGTCTCGTTCGTTATCGGAATTAACCAGACAAATCGCTCCACCAACTAAGAACGGCCATGCACCACCACCCACCGAATCAAGAAAGAGCTATCAATCTGTCAATCCTTCCGGTGTCCGGGCCTGGTGAGGTTTCCCGTGTTGAGTCAAATTAAGCCGCAGGCTCCACTCCTGGTGGTGCCCTTCCGTCAATTCCTTTAAATTTCAGCTTTGCAACCATACTTCCCCCGGAAACCAAAAGCTTTGGTTTCCCGGAGGCTGCCCGCCGAGTCATCGGAGGAACTGCGGCGGATCGCTGGCTGGCATCGTTTATGGTTAGAACTAGGGCGGTATCTGATCGCCTTCGAACCTCTAACTTTCGTTCTTGATTAATGAAAACATACTTGGCAAATGCTTTCGCTTCTGTTCGTCTTGCGACGATCCAAGAATTTCACCTCTAACGTCGCAATACGAATGCCCCCGCCTGTCCCTATTAATCATTACCTCGGGTTCCGAAAACCAACAAAATAGAACCGAGGTCCTATTCCATTATTCCATGCACACAGTATTCAGGCGGGCTTGCCTGCTTTAAGCACTCTAATTTGTTCAAAGTAAACGTGCCGGCCCACCGAGACACTCAACTAAGAGCACCCTGGTAGGATTTCAACGGGGTCCGCCTCGGGACGCGCAAGCACGCCTTCGGCTCGCCCCACCGGCAGGACGTCCCACGATACATGCCAGTTAAACACCGACGGGCGGTGAACCAACAGCGTGGGACACAAATCCAACTACGAGCTTTTTAACCGCAACAACTTTAATATACGCTATTGGAGCTGGAATTATCGCGGCTGCTGGCACCAGACTTGCCCTCCAATAGATACTCGTTAAAGGATTTAAAGTGTACTCATTCCGATTACGGGGCCTCGGATGAGTCCCGTATCGTTATTTTTCGTCACTACCTCCCCGTGCCGGGAGTGGGTAATTTGCGCGCCTGCTGCCTTCCTTGGATGTGGTAGCCGTTTCTCAGGCTCCCTCTCCGGAATCGAACCCTGATTTCCCGTTACCCGTTACAACCATGGTAGGCGCAGAACCTACCATCGACAGTTGATAAGGCAGACATTTGAAAGATGCGTCGCCGGTACGAGGACCGTGCGATCAGCCCAAAGTTATTCAGAGTCACCAAGGCAAACGGACCAGACGAACCAATCCGATTGGTTTTGATCTAATAAAAGCGTCCCTTCCATCTCTGGTCGGGACTCTGTTTGCATGTATTAGCTCTAGAATTACCACAGTTATCCAAGTAACGTGGGTACGATCTAAGGAACCATAACTGATTTAATGAGCCATTCGGGGTTTCACCTTAATGCGGCTTGTACTGAGACATGCATGGCTTAATCTTTGAGACAAGCATATGACTACTGGCAGGATCAACCAGGGAGCTGCGTCAACGAGAGCTGAGCAGCCGGCCGCCCGGGAGTGTGTCCCGAGGGCCCGCGCGAACACGCAAGCGTCCGCTCAATTATTCTGCAAACAGGAGGAGGCTGAGCTCCCCTGCACGATACACCTCGAAACCCTCTCAGGTCCCGGCGGCGCGCAGCGCCGTCCTAAGTACTTGGTCGGGTTCGAGAGAGGCGCAATCGCCCGGAGATAGGCGAGTAGACGCTTTCAGTGCGAACACCCGTGCTCCCAACTGAGCTTGCCGCTGCCGACAGAGGCCCGGGAGCGTGCTGTCGTGGCATTGCCGGCGGGAAACAACACGCGCCACCTACGGTGACCGGCAGCTCCAACGCCAGCGCCACAGAAGGGCAAAGCCCCACTTGGGTGCAGAAGCGAACTCTCCCAGCACAGCGCACGCGCCAACACGTCCGCAGAGCTGCGATACAAACCACCTGCGAGAACCGCTGGGGGCGACCGAGCAGCAGACGGCGTCGCGACGCCGAGTGCCGGGCGGCGGCGCATCCTCAACGCACACAGTCCGCAATCGGACCAGCACACTGCAGATGTCCACCGCGCTTCGCACCGGGCTCGGCAGAACCCACTTTGGCCGCCTGGCGCCGCGCGCAGGGTGCGCCGGCGCATAGCTGGGACGCCAGCCGGGCCTGTCGGCCGGCGCTCCTGCCACTGGGCGCCCCCCACCAGCCGGCTGTAGTGCGTGCGCTCACGCAGCGCGCGGCCAGCACGCCGGGCGGCCCCCCCTCACCGGCCGGGGACTGTCCCACCAAGCCACAGCCTCGTATCGCTTCATACCCACATGGCCAACTCAGGTTCGGGGGCATGGCGGGTACCGCCGAAACAACCGGTTCATAGATGTACCGATCGTCGCTATCACCGATGCACCTGCAGCGCGAACAACCGCTCAACAACTGATTTCCAGTTCATTTGCGGATCTTTGGCAGCAAACGTATACGTCAATCTACATTTGCGAAATCTACGATTCTGGCATGCCTGCATGTTATGTGTCACGACACGCTACATCAGCCCACATACACACTGCGGCATGTACACGAGAGAACACGTGGAAGATGGTCCGCGCACGTGTGCAATGTCCCTTGCGCGGTCGACTGTCAACCGGCCTCTGTAGCATGTCGCAGATGTGGAACGCGGTCCACCATGCTATCATGTTGTGTGGGGCAATACGATTAAATAGGAAAACCCTCGTCGCTACATCAACAGACGGCTCACGCTGATTCCCGGCAGAGGGTGGAGGGGGGGGGGGGGGCCAACATGCAATACTTTCGTCCGTACCTACCACATGTCTGTACGGCGTACAACAGTGCAATCTCGCTGTAATGGGGAGACGAGACAAGTAGCATCGTGCACAACATATGGCCCTTATGATTCGCCATTGTAGGGCGCAGCCGGTGTACGGTCAAGCATGTGCCACATTATGTCACTCAGTACGTAACGACGGATGATCAGTGTGGGTTACGCGTACATCAGCGGACAGTCCACACAGGCCGTACCACAACGTACACTGACTGCATCGACAACCGAATGCAACTGAACAGCTGCAAGGCTCATTTCACAAACAAACGCCTGACCGACCAGCTTGGAAGGGCAGGAGGGGAGGGCGATATTCGTTCTGTAGCGGTACACCCTTCCAGTGGTTAGCGAGACTGTGTAGAAAGTACGCAACACTCGAAAGACATTTATGTGAGGGTACGCACCATGGCATCGAGAAATACACATGACACCAGAGGATCCAAGCAGTGAACTATGTTCAGAGGGTTGCTGTTAGGCAAAGCTACATTCCTGTGACGTTACATGTGACAGTTAAGGTGCAGTGTAAGTTAGGTTAAGGTGCAGTGTAAGTTAGGTTACGGTGCAGCGTAAGTTAGGTTAAGGTGCAGCGTAACTTAGGTTAAGGTGCAGCGTAACTTAGGTTAAGGTGCAGCGTAACTTACGTTAAGGTGCAGCGTAACTTAGGTTAAGGTGCAGCGTAAGTTAGGTTAAGGTGCAGCGTAAGTTAGGTTAAGGTGCAGCGTAAGTTATGTTAAGGTGCAGCGTAAGTTAGGTTAAGGTGCAGCGTAAGTTAGGTTAAGGTGCAGCGTAAGTTAGGTTAAGGTGCAGCGTAACTTAGGTTAAGGTGCAGCGTAACTTAGGTTAAGGTGCAGCGTAACTTAGGTTAAGGTGCAGCGTAACTTAGGTTAAGGTGCAGCGTAACTTAGGTTAAGGGGCCAGCGTGGGTTAGGTTAAGGGGCCAACGTGGGTTAGGTTAACGGGCCAACGTGGGTTATCTTAAGGGGCCAACGTGGGTTAGGTTAAGGGGCCAACGTGGGTTAGGTTAAGGGGCCAACGTGGGTTAGGTTAAGGGGCCAACGTGGGTTAGGTTAAGGGGCCAATGTGGGTTAGGTTAAGGTCCAACGTGGGTTAGGTTAAGGGCCAACGTGGGTTAGGTTAAGGGCCAACGTGGGTTAGGTTAAGGGCCAACGTGGGTTAGGTTGCCAGAGATGTGTCAAATCAGGATGTACGTTTGGCTGGTGTCAGGTGGTGGGTTGGTTTGATGCCTTTACCAGGGGTGTGGCCAAAGGGTATTTTATTACTTGTACCTTTTGTGTTGTGGCGTGGCGTGGCGTTGCGTCTTGTGTTGATACTGGGTGGACCACTGTGGGTGTTGCTGGCTGATTTGAGCTGCGTTGTTTGCGGGTGATGTGAGACATTCTGTCTTATTAGTGGACGTCACATTCCTCGTGTCGTTCTTTGGATAGTGTCCTGTGGCAGCGAGGATAAAATGGATGTTGTTGAACGCTAGTGCTTTGGTGCTTTCGCTTTGTTACACACGGAGTGGACTGTGAGATAGGGTGACTGGGTCGAGTGCGGTTCACACTGTCCTCCCCAGTTTACAGTATGTATCATCTATGTATGTGGTCCTGCATCATTTACTAAGGAGGGACGTCAGACGACTGAAATATTACTTATGTACTGATGTAAAGCAGAATGCTTACCTTCCACCAGTGGGCGAGTATCGACTCTGCCCCAGCGTTGCCACCGCAGGAAGCGGTGTCGGAAACACTACCCGCACACCGTCACCACTGTGCGGGGGGACGGACCCTCTAAATCCTCAGCGGCGCACTCTTTGCCACCGGGCGTCACGTCTCGCGGCCCGCCGTCCTGAGCATGTATTGGGACAGCGGGATTTTGGCTTTTGGGAGATAACTCTTCATGAAGTGGAAGATATAGGGGTGGACTGCAATGTACGATTGCGGGAAAAGTCCGCCGTACATCCGCTC
This sequence comes from Schistocerca gregaria, assembly GCF_023897955.1. Taxonomy (NCBI): domain Eukaryota; kingdom Metazoa; phylum Arthropoda; class Insecta; order Orthoptera; family Acrididae; genus Schistocerca; species Schistocerca gregaria. The sequence continues at coordinate 583,785,470 of NC_064922.1, forward strand.
GAGTTGCGAGTCGGGCGGTGGGGGTGGCGCATTCACAGGTGCGGCTGGAGTGACTGTCGGTCCACCACTTTTGACTCGATTTGCGTCACCTGCGGTGAACAGGGGGTGCAGCAGGCGTTTTACTCTGGGTCGTCAAGCGGGCGCTGTAGGCGACATCGACATCATAGTCGGCCGGCCGTCTCATAG
>NC_064922.1:583793155-583810655 GCF_023897955.1 Schistocerca gregaria
CGGCTCGCCCCACCGGCAGGACGTCCCACGATACATGCCAGTTAAACACCGACGGGCGGTGAACCAACAGCGTGGGACACAAATCCAACTACGAGCTTTTTAACCGCAACAACTTTAATATACGCTATTGGAGCTGGAATTACCGCGGCTGCTGGCACCAGACTTGCCCTCCAATAGATACTCGTTAAAGGATTTAAAGTGTACTCATTCCGATTACGGGGCCTCGGATGAGTCCCGTATCGTTATTTTTCGTCACTACCTCCCCGTGCCGGGAGTGGGTAATTTGCGCGCCTGCTGCCTTCCTTGGATGTGGTAGCCGTTTCTCAGGCTCCCTCTCCGGAATCGAACCCTGATTCCCCGTTACCCGTTACAACCATGGTAGGCGCAGAACCTACCATCGACAGTTGATAAGGCAGACATTTGAAAGATGCGTCGCCGGTACGAGGACCGTGCGATCAGCCCAAAGTTATTCAGAGTCACCAAGGCAAACGGACCAGACGAGCCAATCCGATTGGTTTTGATCTAATAAAAGCGTCCCTTCCATCTCTGGTCGGGACTCTGTTTTTTTTTTTTTTTTTTAAAAAAAAAAAATTCTTTATTTATTAACAATATTATACATAAAAACCCACCACCTAAACACATTAGTGGGTCATTTTATTTTCAGTACATAGTTGTTGCAGCATTTCAATTTTTGATTATTATTTGGAAAAAACACTATACATGCTACAGGATAAGGTTAGTGATTTTTAGGTAAGATCTACGGTTAGTACTAATCTACTATTCTAAGACTCTACTACCTGCAGCGATTACAATTGTGCCAGAAAGAAATATAAACCTACCAAGTTGGCCGTGCCCACCGAGCTAACCTCTGTGGGCGTGCCCCTGGCACTGGGCTGGCCTTTACAAAAGTCGCTGCAGATTCATTTTCAATTATTCAAGAAGCTAACCTACAGAAAACTATAACTACGAGTCATAATCGGTGTGCATGGTCAAGTCCGGTATTTTTTTGCGCTCCATCCCCCTACTCCATGACGTGGCGGTTTCCGACCGTCACGGCGATCGGCCAGTCCACGCCTCGGCGGAATGGGATGGTCGCAATGAGTCAGGTCAGGATCAGTTTTCTAAATTCTCCCTTCTATATTCCCGCAAGACCTTTGCTGATACCTCGCTGGCAAGTGCATCTAAGATCTTGAAGGTGACGGGATTCCTGATGAGATGATATGTGTCATGGTTGGGAAGTTGCTGTCTAAGACCGGTGGCTACGTCGTCAAAAATGGAGCACTCGTAGATCACATGATCCGGAGTCCCAATCTCAGCCCCACAGTCACACGAGGGGGTTGGCCTTTTCCCGAACCGGCACAGATATGCCGGATACGGTCCATGACCTGTGAGGAAGTGCAGCAGTCCCTTGCTGGGTTGAAAGTGAGAGAGCTGTAATCTTTCTTTAACATTTGGAAGCAGCTGGTGTGTCCTTCTACCTGTTTCCTCCCTATCCCACAGTTCCTGCCACAATTCTTCCCCTCTCCGCTTAATTGCAAACTTGTCCCCCACCCTCACCCCAAGAATTTGGTCAGTTTTTTCAATTTCCCCTTTTTTCACCCAGTACCACGCCGCTTGCTCTCTGATTTTTATATCTAGGGGGCATATCCCCATGAGTACCAATAAAGCTACACCAGGTGATGTTCTGTATGCTCCAATTGATCGTAACAGCATGTTCCGCTGCACCCTCCTCACAGCCAAGGCAGGCATGACCCTAGTGAGCCTGTGTGCCCAGACCCCGGATCCGTAACCCACGATGGATGCGAGTATGGTATTGTGGTACAGTTTGATAAGATGCGGGGGAAGATGAAATCTTCTGTGCCCAATCATGATGAGGTTATTTAGGGCCTCAAGTGATCTTTGTGTGGCTGTTTCGATATGTTGTGAAAAGCTCCACTTTTCGTCAATGACGACGCCCAAATACCGGGCTTCCTTCCGCCGAATAACTGGTGTTCCCGCGATTCTCACTGTCGGGTTCCTGGCCAATTGGCCTTTCAGCAGTAGATATAGTGACTTGTTGGGTGCAATCTTCATTTTGGCCCTTTGGCACCATCGTGACAGGACTGTTAATGACCTATCGATTTTGGGTTCAAGGTCCTCGCGGCTCCGGCCGCCCACCAACAGAAGGAGGTCGTCAGCGTAGGCTATCGCCTCTAGCACATCTTCACAGCTCTCCAAGCTCTCCAGGAGAGGCTCCATATTAAGGTCCCAGAAGAGTGGCCCCAGGACAGAGCCCTGTGGACACCCCTTTGTGATCTTCTTTCCAACTCTCCCGCTAGGGGACGATAGCCAGACCTCCCTTCCCATACAATAGCTCCTAAGACAGCCGTATAGCAGCCCTGGACACTCCTTCTCCCGTAAACAGGAGAAGAGCGAAGGCCACCACAGGTTGTCAAAGGCGCCACTGATGTCCACCATGATGCCAACTATGTACTTGTGTGGCGACGACCCACAGACCTCGGCCGCCAGGGCAATTGCGTCAGACGCAGATCGCCCCGCGCGAAAGCCGAACTGCCTGTCGCTCATCCCACACAGCACTCTATGTGCTGCCAATCTGTCAGCCAGCAACCTCTCCAACAATTTACCTAACAGGTCCAACAGACATATTGGCCTGTAGGACTTCACTGCTGTAGGATCCTTGTCATGTCCTTTCTTAATGATCACTACATTTGCTTGTTTCCAGATGGACGGAAACGTTCCAAGACGCAGTGCCTCATTGTAAATTCTTGTCAGAGGGGCTACCAGTTGAGGTGCAAGGTATTGCACCACCTCTGCTATAATGCCGTCTGGTCCTGGGGCTTTTCCTTTCTTTAACGCCTTTATTTGAGCTGCTACTTCATCTTCTGAGAATGGGTAGACCATCCCATTGTTTTGATAGTCTTCCTCCACTGCTTGCCTAATTAGGCGTTGTTCTTCTGTGTCTTCCTCCTCCCTGTCGTCAGGGAGCAAGGACCGGAGTAGAACCTCAGCGGTTTCCCGCCAAGATCCCGTCATCCGATTCCCATCCCTGACTGTGGAGAGCACCATTGGCGATCGTATTTTTTCGCGCACAATCTTGTAAGGGATGCCCCAGGGATCTATAGCCAGTTGGCTTTGAACATATTTTTCCCAGCTTTGGAGCCTGACTGCTCTCAGTTCCTTCTGGAATTGCTCTTTTGCATCCCTATAGATTTGCAGCCATCGCTGTTTTTCTTCCCAGACGACACTTCGCTGGTAATACCTCCTCGCCCTCCTGACAGACTGGCGCATCTGTCCAAGTTCAGCAGACCATGGTGATGGAGAAGCCGCCACGGCCCTTCTCCTGGTGGGTACAGCAGCCTTTACCGCCCTTGTAAGTGCGTCCACCAGCTCTTCGGCGTGTTTGTTGACATCCTCATCTCCTTCTGGCCATGTCGGTATGTCCAACTCTCCTGCAAGGCGCTCCCAGTTTGTTTTGTTATAGTTTAATTGCACCTCCCACCCTATGTCCCAGTGGCACTCTTCATTCGTGATCATGAAGGTGATTAGATTATGATCACTGGTAGTGATCCTATCTTTGACCATCCAGCCCTGTATATTTGCAGCTATATTTGCTGTCATCAGTGTGACATCTATGTTAGTTCCATCGCCTCCACCACCAGAGTAGGTAGGAGGGTTGCCAGGTCTGTTTGCAACTACGAGTTGTAGCGACATGATGGTCTCTTCTAATTTCCCACCTCTCTCATCTCGAGTGCCACTGTGCCACAGGGGGGATTTGGCGTTAACGTCGGCTACCACCACAACTTTTCGGCCTCTCAATATTGTAGAGACTCGCGAGAGCTGATCAAGATATACTTCAATCTCGGTGCCGTACTGGAAGTACATGTTCACCAGATATATGACACCAATTGGTGACTGAAGCTCTACAACATTGCAATGGTCGTCTGAAAGGTGTGAGAGAACTGTGATCCGCAATGACTTATTGATCACCACGATGGTGGCCTTTGGATCCTCTCCAAAGCTTACCACCTGCCAGGTTGTGGCAGAAAAAGCTATATTCCCTGCAAGAGAGTATGGTTCCTGCAGACAAAGCACATCAAGGCTCGTCTCCTCCACCACCTTCCGAAGTTCCTGCATGACCAATCTGCTATTGTGAGCATTTAACTGTCCAATATGTATTTTCCTAGTCACGGAAAGTAGGTGTGAACATATGATTCTGGAAAGGTCTTCCTCCAGTCATATGCGATCCTTCCATTTGATAGGACTGATTGATTGTAGATTTCATTGAGATCAAATGTCTCGTTTCGTCGTTCAAAAACCTTTTTGACTAGGTCACGCAGGGCGCCAAAGTCGGTAGGGAGATTCATGGTCTTTAACTGCACTCTATCAACAGCCTCCATGGCCGAGAAGGTGACTTTCCTTCCATATTGGTGTCCCACTCGCACAAGGTGTCTTAGTGCTGTGGTCAGGACAGCCGGCTCCTCCAGGCGGGACAATTGCAATGAGAACTCCAAGTTAGGATAAATCCTGACTGGATCAATCACCTGTTTGACTTGTGATTGTCCTAAGTCCGTTTTGGTGCTGCTAATTGAATTGTCCTGCACTGGCGGGTCTGGTTTAGAGACACCTTTCATGAAGATTGGTCGGCCCACTACAGGATGCTTACTGTAAGGTGCCTGGTTTTCTGACGATCGATTTCCCCGGCAAGACCGAGAGGGAGCAGTCTCATGTTCCTGTGAGTCCGTCTGGACACACGCATCTATCATTTTCTTTTTTCCAATCTTGCCCTCTGTCATTTGTGCTAAGAACTGCTTGAACATGGCAGCCCTTGCCGCATCCCTTCGCTTCTTACACGGGGATTTATGTTTAGGCATCCTGGGTGCCGATATGGACTCAGCCATAATCGGTCCTTGAGATCAGGCGCTGCTCCAGCATCCTGTAGGTCGGGCAATTTCGACCAGTTGCATTACACGTCTTTTTCCCCCTTCTTGTGCAGGGAATGCAGATTGCTGTTTTGGAGCAACTTTTCTTGACATGATCTTCAGCTCCACACCTGGAGCAAGCCGGCTTCCGTTCACAGTACTTATGAATGTGATCGAGATCTCCGCAATTATGACAGCGAGGTACCACCAAGAAGTCTCGCACGTTTATTGCGTGAAAGCCAACATAGATCTTACCCAAGGTAGTGAGCTTTTTCCACATGTTCCCAGTTACTTCAGCCACATGGTGAACAACGTCTCTCTCTCTTGGCCCCGTTTTGAACTTTAGTTTGAATTCGTTTTTGAATTCCTCTGCATTGATTTCGTCAAAATTTTGCTTCCTTATAGTTTCGCATAGGTCATTATTTTCAAATGTCACAGGAACATCATACATTATAACCAATGGGTTTTTCTTTTTCGGTGGTTCACACTTTACTGCTTTGCACAACTTTTGATTATTCAGTAATTTATTTCTGTCCTCTTCTGTCGCCACATCAACTACAACATCATTTTTTGTGGCCTTAACTTTGTTTACTTTGATTTTGTCTTTAATGGGATTTACCATGGTCGTAAAGATCTCTTGAACCTTTTTGGTGTCTTGACCAGGCAAGGGTCTTAAAAAGACAGCCGTGTCCGGTCTTTGTGACACTTTGGCAATCGTTTCCTTCGTCGTTTTTGGTGCGGTCTGGGCCGCCACACCAGCCCATGACTTAGTTGGCTGTTTTCGCAGCCTTTCATTCTCCTTTTGCAATTCCTCAACTCGCCCCTCAAGCTTTGCGTGAGCGATAGCCCATGAGGCGAGTTCATTTTTGATTGTCATTATTGCAGCTTGGCTTATTTTGCCATTTTTAATACTAGATTCCAGGAACTGCGTAATCCTTAGGTGCCTTTCAGTAATTCCTTCCTCTGCCTGCCCCGGGCCCCCTTGTGGGGAGGGAGCAGAAAGCATCGAAGCTCGCGAGAGCGCACACGAATCGCTTGTCTCTTCGTCAGCCATATTTGTAGACAAGCGAAAAAATGTTTGGGAGCCCGTCTCTTGCCCCGGACCGGCTCCTCTGGCATGGGGGGGGACTTATGCAGCTCGCTCACCGACCTCGCCCCTAGGTCAAGAGCACTCCAGAGCTGCTGGGTTCAGCGCGCCGTTTCCAGCGCACTGGTCCCCCTCGGTGACTTCGTCATCGGCGATTTCACGCGACGCACCCCGGCAACTGCACCCCGCACTCCGGAGAGGCGGATGCACCTCTCGCCCTTCGCCGCCTACTTGCCCGAGTTTCCACCTCTCGGCCAGGGACCCACTCCTACTCAGGTGGCGGGCCGGTCCCCCAGGCGTTCGGCGGTCTGGACCCATCTAACCTGGCCCAGGCGATGTTACCACCACCTGGGTTTGGCAGAACACGCCCCGGATACCCAGGGGCGCGGCGAAGCACCCTTGCCGACACGCGCCGCGATCCCACGCCGACAAACGAGATCGCCGGCATGCAGAGCACCTGTTGTTCTGTGCCCTGCGAAAAGAAGGGACTGATGTATGGTCCCTCGACACAGCTCCCCCTGTGCCATGCACCCTTCGCTTTCGCATCGGGTTGGGTCGCAGCTCTCCCTTTTGTCGCAAGGCAAAATGCCAAGCTTAACGTCTGGCACCACGGGAAGGCGGAAAGAGCCACTTGGGAAGGAGAGGCTATAAGAGACGCATCACTTCCCCTGTGAGGACTGCCGCGGCACGCCCGTCTGGAAGCGATACGCCCCAGTGCGAGCCTCCGTGCCTTACGGCGCGCCGGCTACGGGCGGGCCCGAGCCGAACGCGCCGTCGAGCGACCGACCTCACGCCAGACTCAGGACTCTGTTTGCATGTATTAGCTCTAGAATTACCACAGTTATCCAAGTAACGTGGGTACGATCTAAGGAACCATAACTGATTTAATGAGCCATTCGCAGTTTCACCTTAATGCGGCTTGTACTGAGACATGCATGGCTTAATCTTTGAGACAAGCATATGACTACTGGCAGGATCAACCAGGGAGCTGCGTCAACGAGAGCTGAGCAGCCGGCCGCCCGGGAGTGTGTCCCGAGGGCCCGCGCGAACACGCAAGCGTCCGCTCAATTATTCTGCAAACAGGAGGAGGCTGAGCTCCCCTGCACGATACACCTCGAAACCCTCTCAGGTCCCGGCGGCGCGCAGCGCCGTCCTAAGTACTTGGTCGGGTTCGAGAGAGGTGCAATCGCCCGGAGATAGGCGAGTAGACGCTTTCAGTGCGAACACCCGTGCTCCCAACTGAGCTTGCCGCTGCCGACAGAGGCCCGGGAGCGTGCTGTCGTGGCATTGCCGGCGGGAAACAACACGCGCCACCTACGGTGACCGGCAGCTCCAACGCCAGCGCCACAGAAGGGCAAAGCCCCACTTGGGTGCAGAAGCAAACTCTCCCAGCACAGCGCACGCGCCAACACGTCCGCAGAGCTGCGATACAAACCACCTGCGAGAACCGCTGGGGGCGACCGAGCAGCAGACGGCGTCGCGACGCCGAGTGCCGGGCGGCGGCGCATCCTCAACGCACACAGTCCGCAATCGGACCAGCACACTGCAGATGTCCACCGCGCTTCGCACCGGGCTCGGCAGAACCCACTTTGGCCGCCTGGCGCCGCGCGCAGGGTGCGCCGGCGCATAGCTGGGACGCCAGCCGGGCCCATCGGCCGGCGCTCCTGACACTGGGCGCCCCCCACCAGCCGGCTGTAGTGCGTGCGCTCACGCAGCGCGCGGCCAGCACGCCGGGCGGCCCCCCCCTCACCGGCCGAGGACTGTCCCACCAAGCCACAGCCTCGTATCGCTTCATACCCACATGGCCAACTCAGGTTCGGGGGCATGGCGGGTACCGCCGAAACAACCGGTTCATAGATGTACCGATCGTCGCTATCACCGATGCACCTGCAGCGCGAACAACCGCTCAACAACTGATTTCCAGTTCATTTGCGGATCTTTGGCAGCAAACGTATACGTCAATCTACATTTGCGAAATCTACGATTCTGGCATGCCTGCATGTTATGTGTCACGACACGCTACATCAGCCCACATACACACTGCGGCATGTCCACGAGAGAACACGTGGAAGATGGTCCGCGCACGTGTGCAATGTCCCTTGCGCGGTCGACTGTCAACCGGCCTCTGTAGCATGTCGAAGATGTGGAACGCGGTCCACCGTGCTATCATGTTGTGTGGGGCAATACGATTAAATAGGAAAACCCTCGTCGCTACATCAACAGACGGCTCACGCTGATTCCCGGCAGAGGGAGGAGGGGGGGGGGCCAACATGCAATACTTTCATCCGTACCTACCACATGTCTGTACGGCGTACAACAGTGCAATCTCGCTGTAATGGGGAGACGAGACAAGTAGCATCGTGCACAACATATGGCCCTTATGATTCGCCATTGTAGGGTGCAGCCGGTGTACGGTCAAGCATGTGCCACATTATGTCACTCAGTACGTAACGACGGATGATCAGTGTGGGTTACGCGTACATCAGCGGACAGTCCACACAGGCCGTACCACAACGTACACTGACTGCATCGACAACCGAATGCAACTGAACAGCTGCAAGGCTCATTTCACAAACAAACGCCTGACCGACCAGCTTGGAAGGGCAGGAGGGGAGGGCGATATTCGTTCTGTAGCGGTACACCCTTCCAGTGGTTAGCGGGACTGTGTAGAAAGTACGCAACACTCGAAAGACATTTATGTGAGGGTACGCACCATGGCATCGAGAAATACACATGACACCAGAGGATCCAAGCAGTGAACTATGTTCAGAGGGTTGCTGTTAGGCAAAGCTACATTCCTGTGACGTTACATGTGACAGTTAAAGTGCAGTGTAAGTTAGGTTAAGGTGCAGTGTAAGTTAGGTTAAGGTGCAGCGTAAGTTAGGTTAAGGTGCAGCGTAAGTTAGGTTAAGGTGCAGCATAAGTTAGGTTAAGGTGCAGCGTAACTTAGGTTAAGGTGCAGCGTAACTTAGGTTAAGGTGCAGCGTAACTTAGGTTAAGGTGCAGCGTAACTTAGGTTAAGGTGCAGTGTAACTTAGGTTAAGGTGCAGCGTAACTTACGTTAAGGTGCAGCGTAACTTAGGTTAAGGTGCAGCGTAACTTAGGTTAAGGTGCAGCGTAAGTTAGGTTAAGGTGCAGCGTAAGTTAGGTTAAGGTGCAGCGTAAGTTAGGTTAAGGTGCAGCGAAAGTTAGGTTAAGGTGCAGCGTAACTTAGGTTAAGGTGCAGCGTAAGTTAGGTTAAGGTGCAGCGTAACTTAGGTTAAGGTGCAGCGTAACTTAGGTTAAGGTGCAGCGTATCTTAGGTTAAGGTGCAGCGTAAGTTAGGTTAAGGTGCAGCGTAACTTAGGTTAAGGTGCAGCGTAACTTAGGTTAAGGTGCAGCGTAACTTTGGTTAAGGTGCAGCGTAACTTAGGTTAAGGTGCAGCGTAACTTAGGTTAAGGTGCAGCGTAACTTAGGTTAAGGTGCAGCGTAACTTAGGTTAAGGTGCAGCGTAACTTAGGTTAAGGTGCAGCGTAAGTTAGGTTAAGGTGCAGCGTAACTTAGGTTAAGGTGCAGCGTAACTTAGGTTAAGGTGCAGCGTAAGTTAGGTTAAGGTGCAGCGTAAGTTAGGTTAAGGTGCAGCGTAAGTTAGGTTAAGGTGCAGCGTAAGTTAGGTTAAGGTGCAGCGTAACTTAGGTTAAGGTGCAGCGTAAGTTAGGTTAAGGTGCAGCGTAAGTTAGGTTAAGGTGCAGCGTAACTTAGGTTAAGGTGCAGCGTAACTTAGGTTAAGGTGCAGCGTAAGTTAGGTTAAGGTGCAGCGTAACTTAGGTTAAGGTGCAGCGTAACTTAGGTTAAGGTGCAGCGTAACTTTGGTTAAGGTGCAGCGTAACTTAGGTTAAGGTGCAGCGTAACTTAGGTTAAGGTGCAGCGTAACTTAGGTTAAGGTGCAGCGTAACTTAGGTTAAGGGGCCAGCGTGGGTTAGGTTAAGGGGCCAACGTGGGTTAGGTTAAGGGGCCAACGTGGGTTAGGTTAAGGGGCCAACGTGGGTTAGGTTAAGGGGCCAACGTGGGTTAGGTTAAGGGGCCAACGTGGGTTAGGTTAAGGGGCCAACGTGGGTTAGGTTAAGGGGCCAACGTGGGTTAGGTTAAGGGCCAACGTGGGTTAGGTTAAGGGCCAACGTGGGTTAGGTTAAGGGCCAACGTGGGTTAGGTTAAGGGCCAACGTGGGTTAGGTTGCCAGAGATGTGTCAAATCAGGATGTACGTTTGGCTGGTGTCAGGTGGTGGGTTGGTTCGATGCCTTTACCAGGGGTGTGGCCAAAGGGTATTTTATTACTTGTACCTTTTGTGTTGTGGCGTGGCGTGGCGTTGCGTCTTGTGTTGATACTGGGTGGACCACTGTGGGTGTTGCTGGCTGATTTGAGCTGCGTTGTTTGCGGGTGATGTGAGACATTCTGTCTTATTAGTGGACGTCACGTTCCTCTTGTCGTTCTTTGGATAGTGTCCTGTGGCAGCGAGGATAAAATGGATGTTGTTGAACGCTAGTGCTTTGCTGCTTTCGCTTTGTTACACACGGAGTGGACTGTGAGATAGGGTGACTGGGTCGAGTGCGGTTCACACTGTCCTCCCCAGTTTACAGTATGTATCATCTATGTATGTGGTCCTGCATCATTTACTAAGGAGGGACGTCAGACGACTGAAATATTAGTTATGTACTGATGTAAAGCAGAATGCTTACCTTCCACCAGTGGGCGAGTATCGACTCTGCCCCAGCGTTGCCACCGCAGGAAGCGGTGTCGGAAACACTACCCGCACACCGTCACCACTGTGCGGGGGGACGGACCCTCTATATCCTCAGCGGCGCACTCTTTGCCACCGGGCGTCACGTCTCGCGGCCCGCCGTCCAGAGCATGTATTGGGACAGTTTTTTTTTTTTTTTACAGTTTATTGTTAACATACAAAGACCCACTATCTTGGTTACTAAAGTGGGTTGTTAATCTAAACAATACTACGTTGTTACAAGTAGTGTATTACATACTTAACGATACATGCACATTTAGTAATTACATACCGGCCTCTTAGCCGCTCCGGAATGCCAGGAGCGTTGCCCGTCCCTAACCACGAGGAGGTGGGCCGGGCTCTACTACCTAGGAAACCACTACTGTGTTATCTACATTTTTCTTCCCTCCACCACCCTTTATTTACACTTAATGTACATACAAAATTCTACTTCTACAACTACTACAAAATTACAAAACAAACTTGCGCTTCTGCGCCAAAAAGACAAACAAAATTATTTACAATACAATTAAAACACAGAAAGAACTGAATACAATTGCTCTACTTTTATATATTAGGGTATTAGTATCTAGTTGTGCTTTTGTACTTATCGGGTTTTGTTTGGATCTGCAGAAGGCATGCAATCCTAGGAACCACCCTTAGGGCATCTCACGCGTCTATGTTTCCATAGACCGCAGAGCCCTCTGTCATCTTCCTTCTTGCCCTCTTACAGTTCCCAGAACTTAGTGCGGCGCCAGTGGGGCGGACAGGCGCCATGCGAGCGGAGATCCAGAAGGCATGGCCACCCTCCATTCCACCACTGACAGATGGATGTATGGTATTTGTCACTTCTTTCGCCGCGCAATGCTCCTCAACCTTGTTGAGGAGTACGGCTTTTCCCTAGTTTAATGTTGGTAGTTCTCCTCGAATATTAATTTTGCAAATTGTGACACTTGGTCAACTAGACATTGTAAAGTGTTATATTTCTCAGGGTTTCTCAGAATGTTCCTGACTGTTTGGTCTTGAATTTCAAGCCTTAGCTCTGAGGCGACTGGATCAAAGTCGGGACATTCAAATACTACGTGCTCGGGCGTCCCCACAGGGGCGCCACAAACGCACTCAGGTGTCGGACGACTTCCAATCCGATGGAGATACACAGGATATGGGCCGTGTCCTGTTAGAAAGTGTACAATGCCTTGAGAGGGGACGAAGTGTTTCATACGTATTCTTTCCTGAATACTTGGAAGGAGGTCATAGACACGCCTTCCTGTATCGGATGTATCCCATTGTTGTTGCCAGAGATTGATCGTTTTTTGTTTAATTTCTTTAACATTATTGAGGTGTTCACCCATTATTAATGTAACTTGTTGGTGTTTTCGTTTGGAAAGCCAGTACATTGCAGCCTGCTGTCTAATTAACAGATCTAAAGGGCAGAGTCCCATGATTAGACACAGTGCATCTGTAGGTGTTGTACCAAATGCGCCTACACACCTTAGTATTACATTACGCTGTATCCTTCTTACCATAGTGGCAGGCTTGACCTGAGTGAGTTTGTGGGCCCAGGCACTGGAGCCGTATCCCACAATTGGTACCAAGACACAGTTATTATACATTTTTGTTGCAATCGGAGGGAGATGGAAACGCCGTTGGGCTATACTTATTAATTTGTTTAATACTGCCAAGGCCTTGGAGGCAACGTGATTTATATGTGGGATGTAGCTCCAGGCTTCGTCTATGAAGACGCCCAAGTACTTTGCAGTGCGTGTTCTTGCGACTATACGGTTGTTTAATCTTATAATTGGGTCCCTGGCTAGTCTGCCTTTCAGCAAGATGAAACTTGATTTATGAGGCGCGATTTCCAGTTTTGAACTTTGACACCATTGTATCAGTATTTCGGATACATGGGCCGCTCTTGTCTCAATCTCGGCACGGCTGTCACCCTCAACAAGAACGAGGAGGTCGTCTGCATACGCCACGACTCCTAATGTCATGTTGTTCCTTTCTAGTGTGTTCAGTAATGGGTCCATATTCACGTCCCAAAACAAAGGGCCGCACACAGATCCCTGTGGACAGCCCTTTGAGATGTTCTTAGACACCACGACACCAGGAGCCGTGATTCTGGCGACTCTATTTCTGCAGTAGTCCTTCAGACAGCCATATAGCGCCGCCGGGCACTCCAACTCTCGAAGTCGAGAGAAGAGCGCCGGCCACCACAGATTGTCGAAGGCACCCGAAATATCCACCATAACTCCGAGGACGTACTTCCGCGTGGATGAGTGTACAATACTTACGACTTTGTTGATAGCATCAGATGTTGACTTTCGAGCTCGGAATCCGTATTGCGAGTCACTCATTCCACGTAGGACTCTATGACTAGACAGTCTAGAGACCAGCAGCTTCTCAAATGTCTTTCCCAAGACGTCCAGGAGACAAATCGGTCGGTAGGATTTGGGCATCATTGGGTCCTTATCAGGAGCCTTTTTAATAATAATAACTTCTGCCGTCTTCCAGCAGGTTGGGAAGACCTGTGTTTCCATACATCTGTTGTATATTTTCGTGAGGCCCGGAGCCAGTTTGTTTGCAATACATTGCAGAACTTCTGCAGGAATTGCATCCGGCCCCGGGGCCTTGCGCTTTGCAAAGGAGCGAATAGCTGCCTTCACTTCCTCGATGGAGTAGGGGTACACCTGTATGTTATTGTAGTAGTGTAACTGGTCTTGCCGTCTTATTTCCTGCTGCATCTCGGTGTCAGTGTCAGGTCGATCGTCTGGGAGGAGCACCCTCAGTAGCTCCTCAGCGGTCTCTGACCAGTCCTGTGTCATTCTGTCTGCGTCGCCGACTCTTACAGTCGAGAGATGCATTGGTGAATTAATTTTTTCTCTAACTATTTTGTATGGTGTACCCCATGGATCCAGAGTCAGGTGAGACTTTACAAAATCTTCCCAGCTCCGCTGGCGATGTTGTCGGAGAGTTTCCTTGAAGAGCCATTTCCTTCTCCTATACTGGGCAAGATGGTAGTGCCGTTCCTCCTGGGTGAAGGACCTTTGATAGCTGCTTCGTGCTCTTCTCATAGACTGCCTGAGCCGGGTGAGCTCTGGAGTCCATGGAGAAGTCGCTTTTCGTATGAAGCGCCTTCGCGTTGGTATTGCCGCGGCCAAAGCCGCCCTGATTGAGACAATTAAGGCCCCTACGGCCTCCTCCACTTCAAAAGGACCGTCTCCCAGCTCCGGAGGATGAAATTCCGCCTCCAACAGGTCCCAGTCTGCTCTCCCGTAGTCATACTGCATTGTCCACCCCTCTAGCACACGCTCCACTTGTGATGCTATCGTAAATTCAATAGCGTTATGATCACTGGTGGTAATGTTGTCATTGACCTGCCAATTTTGAATAGTATTCACAATGTTTGTCGTACAGAGCGTGACATCAATAGAGGACGCTGCCCCAGCTCTGCTCCTGTAGGTAGGAGGGTTGCCGGGGAGATTGACAACATTTAAATTATGTTCCATAATTATATCTTCCAGTGCCTGTCCTCTTTGATCTTGAACTTGGCTGTGCCATAGGGGGGATTTTGCGTTACTGTCCATTGCTATTATTATTGCTTTGCCTGCTAGGGCTCGCAATACTGTAGATAACTGCCCAAGATAAATATTGATTGGATCCCTGTATTGACAGTATATATTGATTATATACCAAAATGTATTATAAAAGTTTATCTCCACAACCGTTACATGGGAAGTGCAATACTGTGTCAGGACAGTGGTTTTAATTAACTTGTTGTAGATGACAATTGCTGACATGGGATTTGGACCCATTGATATTACCTGGGCAGTGACGGGAAAGCCTGTGACCTTGCCGGAGGCAGAGCTTGGCTCTTGAATTAGCATGACATCGATGTTCTTTTCTTCCGCTATCTTTCGGAGCTCCTGAGTTACGAGGGAGCTCCTCATAGCATTTATTTGCAGGACTTTTATCTTAGTCCGGATGTCTGGTGTAGAAATGGCTATCAGGCCATACCTGGGCAGGATCAAAACCAATCCTGCCGTGCATCTTGACCATGTTTTTATAGGTCTTGTCAATATCAAACTCCCGACCCCGTCTGATATATAATTTTGACACTAGGTCTTGTAATTTTTCAAAGTCTGTGGGAATGTTTAACGCGGCAAGATGAATACAGTCTGCATCCTCCAGTGCCGGGAATGTGACCTTCTCTCCGCGAGGATGCCCGACCCTCACCAGCTGCCTCAGAGCCGCGTTTAGGACTGTGGGTTCCTCCAGTCTTGATAGTCTTAATGTTTCCTCACAGATAGTGTATGTGTCTCCTGGTGGACACTGAGTGTACATTTTTCCAACTTGAATTGTTTCGATATCCTCTTGCGTCATTTTTGGAGTCTGCTGGTGCTCTGCTGCAGAGACTGGCGCGGCAGCCGACGACGACTCCACCTCCGAGGACGAGCGTGAACCCCCGCTCCCGGCGGATGAAGCCGCCCCGCCGGTCACCGCCACCACCCGGAAGCCCAGATGACCCCTCTCTGTGGCCAGGAAACCCCCGACCTGACAGGAGAAATCCGTCGACTCCGGCTGCTCTGTCGGAACAGGAAGTGTGTAGGTCTCTCCCTCCTCTCGCGTGAGAAAACCCCCACTCTGTGAAGAGGTAGACTCCAAGCTGGTCTGCTCGGTCGCCGGCTCACCTGGAGGACTCCTCCTAATGGCCAGGAAGGACCCAATCTGACAGGAGAAGTCCCGCATCTCCGGTCGCACGTCTGGAACTAAGACAGAATAGACCTTCCTTTCCTCCTCTCTCTCGTTGACCACCGAAGGCAGAGATTTCTGTGATTCCTGGAGCTTCCGCCACCGACCTGCATCTCGCAACTGCTTGCTTGGCGATTTTCGAGTGACCCTATAGCGCGTTGCCATAGTCTGTCCTCTGTATGAGCCGCTGTATCATTATTTTATAGGTTGCACACTCCTTACCAGGAGTGTTGCAGGTGCGTTTCCGGTATTTACATGGGATGCAGGTGGGCGTTTCTCTTTCGCACTTTGTTTTGTCATGCTTTTCGCTTCCACAATTCCCACATACTGGGTTTAGGAAGCTACAGTATTTTGCAACGTGTCCGTAATCGTGACATTTGGTACATTTAGCAAGGGCAGTATAGTCCTTGACGGATATTGCATTATAGCCTACGTATAGTCTATTGGTTGTAATGATCTGTTTACGCAATTCCGGTGACACTTCAATGGCATGGTGCACAGTGTTTCGGTCACGAGGACCTGCCTTGAAGCGGACCTTGAATTGTTCTATGAATTCTTCGCGAGTCATTTTGTCCTCAAAATTCTGTGCGTAAACACAGTCAGCCACGTCGTCCTGGGTCATATATGATGGTACATCGTACATCATCATAAGTGGCCTTCGCTTTCTGGGCTTTTCGCATGTAAATGACTCCTGAATTTTAGTATTGTTCATTAGTTTGTCACTGTCCTCAGTAGAGGCCAGTTCAACTATCAATACGTTTTTTGTAGTCCTAATCTGATTTATTTTGATTTTGTCTACTCTAGGGTTTATACTCTTTTCAAACTTGGCTTTTGCAGTCTTGACATCGTCCCCTTTCTTAGGCTTTATGAAGACTGTTGGGACAGCTTTCTGTACGTTCTGCTTTATCGTATCTTGCACCGTGCGTTTTATAGTGATTGGTGCTGCCGCAACTGCAGCATAAGACTTCTGGGGCTTTGCCGCCTCTTTTCTAAGGCGGTCATTTTCCGCCTTTATCTCTTCATATTGCCCCTCGAGCTTGGCATGCGCCAAAGCCCAGTTGGCAACTTCTTCTTTAATCACCCGGATTTGATCTGCGGTGATCTTTCCATGTTTAACGCTTCGGTCTAGAAGCCGAAGAAAATGCGCGTGTCGCTCCATGACGGAGACGTTCGATCTTGCATCGAATGGAGCGTCTTG
This sequence comes from Schistocerca gregaria, assembly GCF_023897955.1. Classification (NCBI taxonomy): domain Eukaryota; kingdom Metazoa; phylum Arthropoda; class Insecta; order Orthoptera; family Acrididae; genus Schistocerca; species Schistocerca gregaria. The sequence goes on from NC_064922.1 coordinate 583,809,867, forward strand.
CTCCGGTAGCGCCGTATCACTCTCCACGTTTTCTGCCATCATTGATTGAATTGAAGAGTGATAAATTGGAGGCCCGTCTCTTACCCCGGACCGGCCTCTCTGGCATGGGGGGGGGGCAAATTGCAGCTCGCTCAACAGTCCCGCCCCTTGACCAAGAGCTTTAAGAGCTGCTGGGTTTAGCACGCCGTTTCCAGCGCACTAGTCCCCTTCCACAACCACATCACTGGGGATTTCACCCGTCCCTCCCCGGCAAATGCCCACCGCATTCCGGAGAGGCGGATTCACCTCTCGGCCTTCGCCCCCTACTCGGCCGAGTTCCCACCTAAAGGCCAAGAACCCAGTCCTACCCAGGTGCTGGGTCGGTCCCCCAGACTTTCGGGGGTCTGGCCCCATCTAACCTAGCCGGGGACATGTCACCATGCCCCGGCTTGACGGAGCATGTCCGGGACATCCCGTTCACGGCGATGAGCCTTTGCCGGCTCGGGCCGTGATCCCTCCCCAGCGAATGTGGCCGTGGGGTTTGCAGAGCTGAGATGTTGTTTGCCCTGCGAGGGACAGATCTTGTGTCCCTTGCGACGCAGCTTCCCCTGCGCCATGCACCCTTTGCTTTCGCCTTGGGTTGGGGGACCATTTAACGTCGTCCAGGACGTGAGGAACTACAGCAGCCAGACCGCAGGGCCCCAGGATCGTCGTGAGACTTACCCTCATACCCTCGCCCAGCCGCCGCGCTCAACTCAGGAGAGACAGGTGGTGTGTCTCTCGTTACGCAGCTTCCCCTGCGCCACGCAC
>NC_064922.1:583815655-583843155 GCF_023897955.1 Schistocerca gregaria
CATACTTCTCCTCACAATCCACACTACCCAAAACCTGCCTAATAGCCATTTCTGTCGATGCACCTTTTCGAAACCCGAACTGGTTGTGGGCCTTTATATTTGATTCGTCATATCGTTTTTCTAGACGACTGACTACTAACCGTTCTAGAATTTTTCCTAGGATAGACAGAAGGCATATTGGACGGTAGGATTTAGGCTCGTCCCTAGGTTTATCTATTGATTTCAGTAATATGCAGACATTTCCCTCCTTCCACATATCTGGGACTCTTCTTTCCTGTAGACATTTATTGTACAAATCTGAGAGAAGATGGGGACAGGTGCGCCAAACCCTTTTTATAATAGCATCATCAATACCATCAGGACCTGTTGCCTTCCCTGGTTTACAAGCTTTTATTGCTGCCCCTATTTCTTCTAGTGTGAATTCTGGGTCAAGGTCCACATTGTCATAGCTGTTGTTGTCAGTTTTCACAGCTTGTTGGTCGTCTGTGTCCTGTTCTGGGTTGTCATCAGGGAGTAGACTCTGTAGTAATGACCGTACCGTCTCCTCCCAAGTCATTGTAGGAGTCTGGTTCTTTGTTTTTATATTGCTCAGCACGTTTTCTGTTCCATGTTTTGGCCGAATTATCTTTCTCACTATGGCCCAAGGATCATTCTGATCGCAGTCAGCGACCCATCTCTTCCAGGTCTCCTCTTTGGCCTTGGCAATTTCCTTGTTGTACTTGTTTTTCACTCTATTGTAGATTTGTTTTGCTGCCTCTATGTCTGGTTCATTATTATTTTTATGTGCTCGTTGCAGACTACGCCGTGCTGTAATGGTGTCACGTCGCAGGTTGGCAAGTGTTGCATTCCACCATGGCACTGGATTCTGCACCTGTGTTCTCTTTCTCATTGATCGGCTACAGCTCTCGTGGATTGCTGCCTGTAGCCTTGTGACCATTTCATTAACTCCTACATTTTGGCTCCGTTGCCAGTGCGCTGTGGACCTGATAAGGTGCCGGTCAAAAGTGGGCCACTTTGCGAAGTTTGTGTTGTAGGTGACAAGTTCCGCGGTAGCTCTTGCTCTTTTAGGTGCCACGAATTCGTATGTTATAGCCCTGTGGTCACTTGACGTCCACTCTTCTTGAACCATCCACTTGCACACCGCTTTGGCAGCTGAAGGTGTGCAGAGTGTGATGTCAATATTGCTCTCCCCATTTGGGCCAGAGAAAGTAGTTAGCTCTAACCTTTCATTCATTATTATGAGCCCGTGTTGTGAAATGAAGTCTTCAAGCGTTCTGCCTGCTGCATCCATTGTTGAGCTGTGCCAGACTGGTGAGTTCGCATTCGTGTCCATCCCTATGATAACTGGTTTCCCTTGGAGTTTGTCAAGGATAATCTCCAGTTGATGGAGAAAATGGTCTATGGGTGATCCATATTGGCAATATATGCTGGCAATGTAAATCTCACCAAAGGCTCCATTTATGTTGGCAGCAGCTACGTGCATGTTGCAGAAGCTTGTCAACTGCAGAGCTGTTACTGTTTGTGTCTTAACCGCTATTGCTGCCTTGGGTGCTTCGCCTTTGGGGGTGTAGATCAGCTGGAAGTTTGATGGGTACCCAAATACTTTGTTTTTTACGCAGTAGGGTTCCTGGATCAATAACACATCTATATTTTCTTCGCTGATTTGCTGTGTCAATTGATCCGGGACGATTTTTGCTCTTTGCCCATTTATTTGAAGGATCCTTATCGCATTTTCTTGTGTATCTGTCCATGGTCTTCTTCCAGGTTGTACTGCTACACTGTTATTACATGCCATAGTCAATTGTGCTATGTATTATGGCCTTTATTCTACTGTATTCAGGGCAAGATGTCTCTGTCACTGCGTGGGTGTGTGCCTTCTTAGCCCGCTTGCAGTTTGCACATTGGGCTGGTTGGTCCTTCTTTGAGCACTCCTTGTAAGTATGTCCAGGTGCTGCACAGTGGCCACAAATCGTTTCTGCATTCTTGCACTTTGCTGCTGTGTGGCCATGACCTTGGCACTTGTAGCACCTGCTTATATTGCTGTAGTTTTGTACCCTGTGCGAATTGCAGTTTATGTAGACCCTACCATATTGTACTATTTTGCTCCAGAGTTTTGGTGAGACTTCCAGCACCATGTTTGCTTCCTCACGGTTTTTTGGGCCTGTCTTGAACAGCACTCTTACGCCATCCATAACTTCTTCCTGTGTCACATTCATCCTGGAGAGATTTCTCTCAAACAGTTCCATTTTGAGTTCATCTTCACTTGTATTTCTGTTTACATCAAAGATAATAATCTTTGGGTATCTTTTTTTTTGATCGGAGACGGTGATGCCTGATTGTGAAATGTCTTCGCACTTCCTTATTTTCTCGACATCCTGGTCGTCAGGGACTTCAAGAACAATACCTTTGTCCTTTATTGACCTGCATTTGGAAATACGCACGTCTTTCAGTGATGTTGCAACAAGGTTTGTTGTGATAGTGCCACGACATTTAACAGTGCCGCCACGACAGTACGCACAAACGGCGATAGAGGCGCTCCGCAAATCAGATGAGCGCGGGAGCGCCACCTAGCTACGAACGGCACCGGCCGCATGTCACGGCACAGCAGTCGAATACGAGAGACTGAGTTGTAATCATGTGATCAGCTATTGTTTCTAAGAGAGAGTGTGAAAATCCACGCAATTATTGTGATGAAAAGTTATAACACTTTTTGGCGACGAGGTCGGGATATTTTCACCGCGTTGTGGATTTGCGTGTTCGTGACGGGGCAGACATGGAACAGCTTATGCAAGCGCTCATTGAACAACAAACACAGCTGACGGCAGCGATTCAGGCGTTGTCGACGTCGCTTACTCATCGTCTGTCTTCCTCTTCTCCGCCTCCATTCCCTCCTTACGACGAGGCCGCTGAAGACTGGGAGAATTATGAGAAGCGTTTGCGGCAACACTTCTTGGCTTTCGGCGTTGTCGACGCTCCTATGTGTAAGTCGTTATTTCTATCTTGGATTTCCCCTCGGGTCTATCAGCTGCTATCTCAGTTAGCCCCTCTGCGGGAACCAGCCTCCCTGTCCTTCCAAGAAATGTGTGACTTATTGTCTGCCTATTATCGAACAAACACCCACGTCGTTGCCGCCCGCGTGGCGTTCTACCGGTGTCGTAAACAGCCCCATCAATCTTACCGGGCTTGGGCGGCGGAACTACATGGCCTGAGTAGGAAATGTCAGTTTGTCACGGACACTCATCACGAGTCTTATGCGGATTCAATGGTTAGGGATGCTATTCTGCGGCTTGCTCCTGATAAAGAAGTTCGGCAACGTGCCCTACAACTGCCAAACCCGTCGTTGTCGGAAGTTCTAAGCATCGCTCAATCCTTTGAAGTGTCTCACGCTGCTGGCGCGCAAATAGACGCGTGGTGTGATGTAGGCGCTGTACAGTCAACTCTCGACAAGGACAATTTGCCTGTTGCACAGGAGAACGAAGATGTGGCGGCGGTTCACTCGCGTAAACAACGTCGCGTTGGGCCGCAACGCTCGCAGCGAAACCAGCAACCACAGAAGCCGGTTCGTTCCGCGCTTCCTTCTTGCCCCCGTTGTTTCGTACAGCACGACAGGGCAGCGTGTCCAAAACGTTGGGCCACGTGTAATTCATGTAGGAAAAAAGGCCACATTGCTTCTGTGTGTCAGTCCCATAAAGTTCCTGTCGACGAGGACGAGGCGTCGGACATGGATGTTCACTGTGTGCTTTCTCAAACAAATAAGTTGTTTGTTACTGTTCGTGTTCTGAATAAAGACATCCGCATGCAAGTGGACACTGGCTCTGCAGTAACTCTCATTAATTCTCGCACGTATTTGGCGTTGGGCTCCCCTCCTTTGTCTCCAGTTACGCGCAATCTGAGGACTTATAATCAGCAGAAAATTCCTATCATGGGCCAGTTTGATGCTTCCACTGCCTACAAGTCTGTTGTTCGGCCCCTCACGTTTTATGTGGTGGATCATGCGGGCACTGAAAACCTGTTCGGTTATGATGCTTTCCAGTTGTTTGGGTTCTCCATTGATGATGATGTGCACCTCATATCTGAGGACATTCCGTATCAACAGCTTGATGGATTGTGTTGTGAATTTTCGTCCGTGTTCTCTGCTGGTCTGGGTTGTGCCAAGGATTTTGCAGCCCACATTACTCTTAAACCTACGGCTCGCCCTAAGTTTTTCCGGGCACGCCCTGTTCCAGTGGCGTTGCGTGCACCTGTCAAGGCTGAGCTAGACAGGTTAACAGCTTCAGGGATTCTCCTTCCGGTTACCTCCAGCGAATGGGCATCGCCGATCGTGGTGGTTTCTAAACCAAACGGGAGTCTGCGATTGTGTGGTGACTTTAAAGCCACTGTCAACGCTCAGAGCGTCATTGACACTTATCCTCTTCCTCGTCCTGAGGAGTTGTTTACCAAGCTCGCTGGGGGCCAGTTCTTTTCCAAACTTGACTTATCGGAGGCGTACCATCAGTTGCCGTTGGACGCTCCTTCCAAGGAATTTCTCGTTATCAACACTCCTTGTGGGTTGTATCAGTACCAGCGATTACCATTTGGCGTCGCTAGCGCACCGGCCATTTTTCAGCGGTTTTTGGAACAGCTCACGGCTTCCGTTCCCGGCTGCATAAACTATCTGGATGACATTGTTGTCACGGGAGCCTCCACTGCGGAGCACCTTCGTAATTTACGTTCACTGTTTCGGGTTTTGCATTCGGCTGGGTTGAGGTGCAATCTGGACAAGTCACAGTTCTTCCAACCCTCCATTGAGTATCTTGGTTTCCAGTTGTCCCGTGAGGGCATACGCCCTCTCCGTGAGCACGTTGCGGCCATTAACGCTCTACCCCGGCCGTCTACGGTCAAAGAACTGCAGGCGTTTCTAGGCAAGATTGCTTATTATCACAAATTCATTCCATCCGCAGCAGCGGTAGCTTATCCTCTGCATCAGCTGTTACGCAAAAACGTCCCCTTCTGTTGGTCCGACGGGTGTGAGCAGGCTTTTGTCCGCCTGAAGGCTCATTTGCAGTCGGCGCCTTGTCTTGCCACATTCCGTCCGGGTCAGCACTTGGTTCTGGCGACTGACGCGTCACAGTATGGCCTAGGGGCTGTTCTCGCCCATCGGTATGAGGATGGGTCGGAACGACCCATTGCCTATGCTTCCAAGACCCTCAACGAGGCGCAACGGCGTTACTCTCAAATCGAAAAGGAGGCGCTCGCTATCATTTATGCTCTAAAAAAGTTCAGCGTTTTTTTGTATGGTTCTAAGTTTCACCTCATCACCGACCACAAACCGCTGGTCTCTCTGTTCAGCCCCTCGGCGTCACTTCCGGATAAGGCAGCTCACCGCCTGCAACGTTGGGCCTTATACTTGTCTCGTTTTCATTATGAGATTCACTATCGCCCCACGGCCCAGCACGCAAACGCGGATGCATTGTCGCGATTGCCGATGGGCCCCGACCCTGTTTTCGATCGCGATGAACTCCTCTGTTTCCACATTGATGAGGAAGAACGTCGTGCTGTCGAGGGCTTTCCACTTACAGGTTCGCAGGTCGCGTCAGCTACTGCGCGGGACCCGGTCCTGCGTCGGGTGATCGGTTTTGTTCAACGAGGTTGGCCAGACAGGACCGGGGGCCGGGCATCGGATCCCCTTCGCAACTACCATGCCTTGCGCCTTCGTCTGTCTGTTCGTGACGGTGTTGTTCTTCTGGCCACGGATGGCGCATCTCCACGGGTCGTGGTGCCAGCCTCTCTTCGCAAAGATGTTCTCAAACTGTTGCACGGAGGCCATTGGGGTATTTCTCGGACTAAGTCCCTGGCCCGCAGGCACGTTTATTGGCCCGGCATTGATTCGGACATCGCCCATATGGTTGCTGCATGTGGCCAGTGTGCTCAACAACTGGCGGCACCTCGTACAATGCCCTCTCCGTGGCCTGATCCAGCTCAGCCATGGGAACGGGTGCACGCCGACTTTGCTGGCCCCTTCCTCGGTACTTATTGGCTCCTGTTGATTGACGCCTTCTCGAAGTTTCCATTTGTTGTTAGATGTCCGTCGCCCACCACTGCGGCGACGACGCTGGCTTTGTCCAAAATCTTTGCGCTAGAAGGTCTTCCATCCACGATCGTCACGGACAATGGCCCTCAGTTCTCTTCGCAGGCCTTCCGTGATTTTTGTACTGGACAAGGGATTCATCATGTTACCGCACCTCCCTTCCATCCGCAATCGAATGGGGAGGTCGAGCGCCTTGTCCGCACTTTCAAATGCCAGATGAAAAAATTCCTTAGTGATTTTTCCACAGATGACGCCCTGCTGCAATTTCTGAGTTCTTATCGCTTCACGCCTCTGGGTGATCGCAGCCCTGCTGAACTCTTGCATGGCCGCCAACCGCGCACTCTACTGCACCTGCTTCACCCTGTCAGGCCTTGTACTGTGTCCCCTAGTGCGGGAAAATACTCGGTGGGCGCCGACGTGTGGGCACGAGGGTATGGATCTCGCCCTAAATGGATTCCAGGGGTGGTCAAGGCTCTTCGCGGCCGCCGGCTTTGTGAAATCCGTACGGGCGACGGCACGGTTGTTCGCCATTACGACCAGATGCGCCCACGAGTGGTGGCCACGCCTGTGCCACCGCCCCATCTTTCACCTCCACCAGCTCGAGACGCCAGTCCTGTCGCTGCTGCCGATCTACCGTCCGTGTTGATGCAGCCGCCGTCGCTGCCGCTTCCAAGTACTCCGGAACCGGCCCCAGTCGCGACGCCGCCTTCTCCGGGACCCATCTCGCTGGAGCACACTCCCAGGTCAATGACACCTATGGATGCTGCTCCGGAGTTTTCACCCATCATCTCATCCAGGAGGCACGTTCCTCGCACGAGCTTCCGTCCTGGACATTTTCGACCATACTCCCGTGTCTCTGCGCGGGATCTCCTCGGGGCCTCACAAGAGGCCATGGATGTCTCTGCGCTGTCCATGTCTCCAAGGAAGTGAGTGTTTATTTTTTTCAAGGGGGGAAAAGTGTTGTGATAGTGCCACGACATTTAACAGTGCCGCCACGACAGTACGCACAAACGGCGATAGAGGCGCTCCGCAAATCAGATGAGCGCGGGAGCGCCACCTAGCTACGAACGGCACCGGCCGCATGTCACGGCACAGCAGTCGAATACGAGAGACTGAGTTGTAATCATGTGATCAGCTATTGTTTCTAAGAGAGAGTGTGAAAATCCACGCAATTATTGTGATTAAAAGTTATAACAAGGTTCTTTACCGCTTCTTCAAGTTCCTTCTCAGTTTTCTGGATTCCTTCTGCCGGTTTTATCATTAGGATTTTAGGCTGTTGCGGTTTTATCAGCTGCTGTTTGGGTGCTGAGGGTTTTGCAGCCGCCTTTTTGGCATAGCTTTCAACCAGTGACGGTGTTCCTGTTTGGGGGGCCTTCACACATCGCAACTCTGTTTTAAGTGCAAGAACCTCCATCTCATACTTCTTCAGAATCTGTTCATACACTGTGAGTTTTCCTAGGATAAACTTCTTCTGGGCATTGTTTATTTTATTCACTTCATTAAACAAGAAGGCTTCCATCTCCTCTCTTATGTTTTCCATTGTCTGAAGGTCAGTGCATGACGCTGGGTTGTCCTTGTCACCAGGAAGAACCGAGTTTCGTCCAAGTTGACTTGCAGCCCCTACAGTGTCCTTAGTAGGCCCCATTTTCCTAACCTAACACACTGATAATGAACACTCTAATAGTACACTAATAATGAACATATGGACATGATGTTAAAGGATGACAATAGCCTACAAGGATAATATGAAAACCGACTGTGAACTAGGAGAACTGCTTGTAACTCTCCTTTACCTCACCCAAGTTTGCACCTCCTCGCAAGCTACGTGACACACATGTCTTAACTTATACAAAGGTAATTCCTAACCTAACAAACAAGTAATGGAGTAAGGGCATACTTTGAGAGAGAAACGTATAACCTAGCAGGATAATATATGCAACTTGCTGCAAGTTTTCCTAACCTAACACGCGAATAATGAGCACACTATAATATATGCACCTAGCTACAAGTTTTCCTAACCTAACACACGAATAATGAACACACTAATAATACACTAATAATGAACATATGGACATGATGTTAAAAGGAAGACAGTAGCCTACAAGGATAATATGAAGACAGACTGTTGTGAGCTGCTTGTAGCTCTCCTTTTCCTCACCCAAGTTTGCCCTTGCTCGCACGCTACGTGACACACGTGTCCTTACTTATTCGGAGATAATTGCTACCCTAACAGACAAGTAAGGGAACACTTTGAAAGAGAAACATATAACCTAGTTGTTTTCTGTCCTTGGAAGGTTACGCGCGTCCGCCAGACACGCAACACACACAAACTACCTCTTTGGAACTAAGTTTACTAACCTAACACATATATAATAAATGTATTAACATACGAGTATAAGCCACCACAGAAATTTTAAAGGCTTGGGTGACCGCTTGGAGCTCTTCACTGTCTCACCTAGATATTGCTCGCTCTTGCAGACTATGCGGCTCACACGACTTTACTTCTGCAAGTGTTGTTCCTAACCTAACCAATAACTATCTACAATGAAGATACAACCTACAAGAATACAGTGATCACATCCAGAAAAGAAGCACAAATATATATTTCACGAGCAGTATCTAACGTACTAGCATGAGCAGCAAAAAAAAAAAAAAAAAAAAAAAAAAAAAAAAAAAAAAAAAAAAAATGGACAAAAGTGGCTGCGGTCCCGGAAGGATAAAAGGAGACCTAGCCTTTTCTCGTTGGGTGTCGAAAGGGTAGCAGTGGGACAGGAAAACAGCGTGCTTGGAACTTACCTAAGCCTTAGCATTTCAATGGTAGGTGACGATTATCTGAGACGCGCAAGGGACTGCGGATAGTGACGGAAAAATGAGTTTATTTCTTAATCCGTGAAAGGAGAGTGTGTAGTTAAGTACTCCATTTGGGAAGGGATTAAGCTGGCTATACGCCTCTGATGCTCAGTTCCCTACACGAGAAGGCGCTAGCTCGATTGACACTGCTGGCCAGACGCGGCGCGGCGAGCGCGGCTGATCGGCGATGCGTGTGCGCGGCCGTAGGGAAAACTGATATAACACCTAAATTATGAATGAAACACCCTAATTGATTAACATCGTCTGACAGAGCATGAGAACATCTGCGTGTGGGAGGTCTTAGATTTTCTCCCACGGCCGGTTTTACGATATTATAGGCAACTTCCGGTCGCCACGTGGTTACCACGCTTTCTACGCTACGATTGCCTCTAACTTTTAAACTAACAAAGGAAGAGACACTTTTTTAGGCGCTATCCGATAGAGGAAGACCTCACGAATACAGCTGTGTGCTTGGAACCTAGGTAAATACTGGCAGTGGACGGATGGCAACGGATTTCTCAATACACGCGGAGCACGCGAAGGCGCGTGACAGACAAAGGTACCACACGACCACCAAAAAAACCAGTTTCTAGGCACAGTCGACCACTTTACCGTGCATTATCAATCGAAATACGGTTACTGCGCCCCTTCAGTAAAACACAGGTGGCAATGATTCACGAGATTGACGTGCATAAAAAGATTAGAAAAACATCGATTTTTTTAAAAACTGCCTAGAAATACCTGTTTGACGACAAAGGTGATCCATCAGCGACGTCGTGCGGTGTCGTCTGCGTCGGCGAAGGACATCACAAACACCACAAGCTCCATGGATACGACGAAACACACGAAAATTTAAAATTTTGCAAATGTCACGGTAATTCACAAACGCGTGAAGCGACACCGAATATTTTCCTACACGTGATGTAGTGGCACAACACGAAGCTCTATGCCAAATTTCAGATCGATCGCACACGTTTTACCCACCCAAACCGACGAAAGAACGGGAGCGCACGCGACGCTCGACCGCACGCGAGGACGGGACAGCGGGACAGCGGGACAGTATAGTACATGGCTGCTCTGGTTTGGGTTTCCCCTTTCCAGAGGTGGATCATCATCAGGGATTCCCGAGCTTCCGCTCATACTCCCTTCAAGTCCAACCCATGTATCCACTACCCAACTCCGCCACAACACAGGAAACCAGCTCGGAAAAACTACCCCCTTTGTGGGGGAATGGACCTTCCATTTGAAGAGCGCCTTTAGCCACCCTTTGGGTGCCCACGGGGAACCGCGTGGAGGCGGCGCCGCCACTGCTGATGGCGACCCTTTTCATCAGCAGTATAGCATCCACTTACAGCATTATCGTAATTACGGAGGTGCTCAGGGGAACAACCTGTAGCCCCCAGGCTGGCGAGGCCCACATGCTGTCGATCCCCTGTTTCCCAGGATCTTGGCCAATTTCTGTACATGTACTGTTTTTCTACCCTCCGACATACCCTTCTCGCCACTGGTGTCCCAGGAGCCATGTAGAGGCATCATCGGTGGTTCTGAGAGTGAGCTCGTCGCCCCTCCGCACTCAGCCATGGTTCCTCCAAGTGCGCGAAATCTGAGGGCTGTTTCGGAATCATGGGTCAAGGAAAAATATTGGATTCCAGTTGGTACTGGTTTTTGCAGTGGGTCGCAATCATATCCTACTATTTACTGTATATTTCTTTAGATTGCTTCACTGATGATTCTCGCTACTGCCCTGATTTCAAATGCATCCTCAGCAAATGCCTTTATTGCTGAGAATGTGTCTACTGTTTGCAGCAGAGTTTCCTTTCTGTGGTAGGATGTGAGTCCTACAGCTTGTATAAGGTGACTTCTGGGCTCAGAGTACTGCTTACAGGTGTAGAGGATGTGATTGGAATCCTCTTCCTCACCACACGTACACCTGGCGTCATCTTCAATTCCCAGGTCACAAATCTTCTTTTTCAGACCATGGTCAGTCAGCAGGCATGTTAGGGAGTATGGTGGAATCGTCGCCCTCCGCCAACTTGCCTGCCACATTCCCACATCTGGTATCCAGCAGTAGGTTTCCCTACCCTTCTCTGTCTGGTTCCATCTATTTTGCCACTCCTCCTGCAACATTATGTCTATTTGTCTGCTGGTATCACGTTGCCCAGCAGTGGGTCTTGGAGCCTGGAACCCTGCGACCGAGCCAGCCACACCATGCCGAGTGTAGTACAGCAAGGCTGCCTTCACTATCTCAAGGTCGAGCGGCATGTATCCTGTTAGTACTTGCAAGGCCTCCGTCGATACAGTCCTACAAGCTCTGGTCATCTGCAACAGAAATGGCCTTTGAATTGCCTCGATTATTCGTTGGACATATCGGTGCTTTGTCCGATCTGCCCAAGCAGCTGCACCATATCTGCAAACAGAGAGGCACAAGCCCTGATAGATTACCCTTAACGATTTTTTCTGCAGACCCCACTCCGTTCTGGTTATCCTCAAGAGGGAACCTGAGACAGCACTTAATCTTTTCTGGATGTTCCTCATGTGAGGTGTGAACCAGAGTCTTTCATCCAGAGTTACACCGAGATATGTAAACTCTGCAACGAACTTGATATTTCCTCCCTCGAGAGGGATTGTTGGTGGTCTGTGACTGTCAAATCTGCCCTTGATGGTCATGGCAACCGTCTTTTGTCTGGATATCGCCAGCTTGTTTTCGGTGGTCCATCTGATTACCTCACCCAGCGCGATTCTTGCTCTGTCCTCTATCTGTTTCCTGCTCTGACCCTTAATGATGATTGCAAGGTCATCCGCATATGCCACTTTTGTCCATTGCTCGTATTCTTTTTCAATCACAATCTCGTCAAAGACGAGATTCCACAGGAAAGGACCGCAAATAGAGCCCTGTGGACAGCCCTTTGTGACCAATTTCCCCACACAGCCAGCCCTATTTCTGACCATAACCTTTCGGTTTTTAAAGTAATCTGCCAGTAAGTCATACAAATTACGGGGACACTGGATTGCTCTGAGACGCCTCATAACACTAGGCCACCATAAGTTATCGAAGGCACCGGCTATGTCTACAAATATTACTACCACATACTTCTCCTCACAATCCACACTACCCAAAACCTGCCTAATAGCCATTTCTGTCGATGCACCTTTTCGAAACCCGAACTGGTTGTGGGCCTTTATATTTGATTCGTCATATCGTTTTTCTAGACGACTGACTACTAACCGTTCTAGAATTTTTCCTAGGATAGACAGAAGGCATATTGGACGGTAGGATTTAGGCTCGTCCCTAGGTTTATCTATTGATTTCAGTAATATGCAGACATTTCCCTCCTTCCACATATCTGGGACTCTTCTTTCCTGTAGACATTTATTGTACAAATCTGAGAGAAGATGGGGACAGGTGCGCCAAACCCTTTTTATAATAGCATCATCAATACCATCAGGACCTGTTGCCTTCCCTGGTTTACAAGCTTTTATTGCTGCCCCTATTTCTTCTAGTGTGAATTCTGGGTCAAGGTCCACATTGTCATAGCTGTTGTTGTCAGTTTTCACAGCTTGTTGGTCGTCTGTGTCCTGTTCTGGGTTGTCATCAGGGAGTAGACTCTGTAGTAATGACCGTACCGTCTCCTCCCAAGTCATTGTAGGAGTCTGGTTCTTTGTTTTTATATTGCTCAGCACGTTTTCTGTTCCATGTTTTGGCCGAATTATCTTTCTCACTATGGCCCAAGGATCATTCTGATCGCAGTCAGCGACCCATCTCTTCCAGGTCTCCTCTTTGGCCTTGGCAATTTCCTTGTTGTACTTGTTTTTCACTCTATTGTAGATTTGTTTTGCTGCCTCTATGTCTGGTTCATTATTATTTTTATGTGCTCGTTGCAGACTACGCCGTGCTGTAATGGTGTCACGTCGCAGGTTGGCAAGTGTTGCATTCCACCATGGCACTGGATTCTGCACCTGTGTTCTCTTTCTCATTGATCGGCTACAGCTCTCGTGGATTGCTGCCTGTAGCCTTGTGACCATTTCATTAACTCCTACATTTTGGCTCCGTTGCCAGTGCACTGTGGACCTGATAAGGTGCCGGTCAAAAGTGGGCCACTTTGCGAAGTTTGTGTTGTAGGTGACAAGTTCCGCGGTAGCTCTTGCTCTTTTAGGTGCCACGAATTCGTATGTTATAGCCCTGTGGTCACTTGACGTCCACTCTTCTTGAACCATCCACTTGCACACCGCTTTGGCAGCTGAAGGTGTGCAGAGTGTGATGTCAATATTGCTCTCCCCATTTGGGCCAGAGAAAGTAGTTAGCTCTGACCTTTCATTCATTATTATGAGCCCGTGTTGTGAACAGCGGGAATCTCGTTAATCCATTCATGCGCGTCACTAATTAGATGACGAGGCATTTGGCTACCTTAAGAGAGTCATAGTTACTCCCCCCGTTTACCCGCGCTTGCTTGAATTTCTTCACGTTGACATTCAGAGCACTGGGCAGAAATCACATTGCGTCAACACCCGCTAGGGCCATCGCAATGCTTTGTTTTAATTAGACAGTCGGATTCCCCCAGTCCGTGCCAGTTCTGAGTTGATCGTTGAATGGCGGCCGAAGAGAATCCGCGCACCCGCGCGCCCCCGGAGGAGCACGCTAAGGCGGACGCGGCCTCGCAGCAAGGAAGATCCGTGGGAGGCCAAGGCACGGGACCGAGCTCGGATCCTGCACGCAGGTTGAAGCACCGGGGCGCGAACGCCGCGCAGGCGCGCGCATCCTGCACCGCCGGCCAGCACGAGGCCAACCAACGGCGAGAGCAGACCACGCCCGCGCTAAACGCCCGCACTTACCGGCACCCCTACGGCACTCACCTCGCCCAGGCCCGGCACGTTAGCGCTGACCCACTTCCCGACCAAGCCCGACACGCCCCGATCCTCAGAGCCAATCCTTATCCCGAAGTTACGGATCCAATTTGCCGACTTCCCTTACCTACATTATTCTATCGACTAGAGGCTCTTCACCTTGGAGACCTGCTGCGGATATGGGTACGAACCGGCGCGACACCTCCACGTGGCCCTCTCCCGGATTTTCAAGGTCCGAGGGGAAGATCGGGACACCGCCACAACTGCGGTGCTCTTCGCGTTCCAAACCCTATCTCCCTGCTAGAGGATTCCAGGGAACTCGAACGCTCATGCAGAAAAGAAAACTCTTCCCCGATCTCCCGACGGCGTCTCCGGGTCCTTTTGGGTTACCCCGACGAGCATCTCTAAAAGAGGGGCCCGACTTGTATCGGTTCCGCTGCCGGGTTCCGGAATAGGAACCGGATTCCCTTTCGCCCAACGGGGGCCAGCACAAAGTGCATCATGCTATGACGGCCCCCATCAACATCGGATTTCTCCTAGGGCTTAGGATCGACTGACTCGTGTGCAACGGCTGTTCACACGAAACCCTTCTCCGCGTCAGCCCTCCAGGGCCTCGCTGGAGTATTTGCTACTACCACCAAGATCTGCACCGACGGCGGCTCCAGGCAGGCTCACGCCCAGACCCTTCTGCGCCCACCGCCGCGACCCTCCTACTCGTCAGGGCTTCGCGGTCGGCCGCGAGGACCGGCCATGATTGCCAGACTGACGGCCGAGTATAGGCACGACGCTTCAGCGCCATCCATTTTCAGGGCTAGTTGCTTCGGCAGGTGAGTTGTTACACACTCCTTAGCGGATTCCGACTTCCATGGCCACCGTCCTGCTGTCTTAAGCAACCAACGCCTTTCATGGTTTCCCATGAGCGTCGATTCGGGCGCCTTAACTCGGCGTTTGGTTCATCCCACAGCGCCAGTTCTGCTTATCAAAAGTGGCCCACTTAGCACTCCGATCCGAGTCGTTTGCTCGCGGCTTCAGCATATCAAGCAAGCCGGAGATCTCACCCATTTAAAGTTTGAGAATAGGTTGAGGTCGTTTCGGCCCCAAGGCCTCTAATCATTCGCTTTACCGTATGAGACTCGTACGAGCACCAGCTATCCTGAGGGGAAACTTCGGAGGGAACCAGCTACTAGATGGTTCGATTAGTCTTTCGCCCCTATACCCAGCTCCGACGATCGATTTGCACGTCAGAATCGCTACGGACCTCCATCAGGGTTTCCCCTGTCTTCGTCCTGGCCAGGCATAGTTCACCATCTTTCGGGTCCCAACGTGTACGCTCTAGGTGCGCCTCACCTCGCAATGAGGACGAGACGCCCCGGGAGTGCGGAGGCCGCCGCCCCGTGAAGGGCGGGGAAGCCCCATCCTCCCTCGGCCCGCGCAAGGCGAGACCTTCACTTTCATTACGCCTTTAGGTTTCGTACAGCCCAATGACTCGCGCACATGTTAGACTCCTTGGTCCGTGTTTCAAGACGGGTCGTGAAATTGTCCAAAGCTGAAGCGCCGCTGACGGGAGCGATTATTCCGCCCGAGAGCATCCCGAGCCAACAGCGGCGCGGGTCCGGGGCCGGGCCAGGTAGGTCCGTCATCCGGGAAGAACCGCGCGCGCTTGCCGGGAGCCCGAGCGCCCAAAGGGGCGAATCGACTCCTCCAGATATACCGCCGAGCAGCCAGCCAGGACACCGGGGCTCTGCCCAACAGACGCGAACCGAGGCCCGCGGAAGGACAGGCTGCGCACCCGGGCCGTAGGCCGGCACCCAGCGGGTCGCGACGTCCTACTAGGGGAGAAGTGCGGCCCACCGCACACCGGAACGGCCCCACCCCGCGGCGAGTGGAAAGGCAACCGGACACGACCCCGCCGCGGATTGCTCCGCGCGGGCGGCCGGCCCCATCTGCCGAGGGCGGGGGCCAGTGGCCGGATGGGCGTGAATCTCACCCGTTCGACCTTTCGGACTTCTCACGTTTACCCCAGAACGGTTTCACGTACTTTTGAACTCTCTCTTCAAAGTTCTTTTCAACTTTCCCTCACGGTACTTGTTCGCTATCGGTCTCGTGGTCATATTTAGTCTCAGATGGAGTTTACCACCCACTTGGAGCTGCACTCTCAAGCAACCCGACTCGAAGGAGAGGTCCCGCCGACGCTCGCACCGGCCGCTACGGGCCTGGCACCCTCTACGGGCCGTGGCCTCATTCAAGTTGGACTTGGGCTCGGCGCGAGGCGTCGGGGTAGTGGACCCTCCCGAACACCACATGCCACGACAGGCGGCAGCCTGCGGGGTTCGGTGCTGGACTCTTCCCTGTTCGCTCGCCGCTACTGGGGGAATCCTTGTTAGTTTCTTTTCCTCCGCTTAGTAATATGCTTAAATTCAGCGGGTAGTCTCGCCTGCTCTGAGGTCGTTGTACGAGGTGTCGCACGCCACACCGCCAGCCGGCTGTGCACGCTACCGAGAAAGCACCGGTATGCGAACCGCCAGGCGACGGGCGCGCATCGCACGTTTAAGGAGACGCGGCCGGCCACACAGGCGACCACGACACTCCCAGGCGCCCGAAGCGGGACAAACGCCGCGCGCTTCAGTATACGTAGCCGACCCTCAGCCAGACGTGGCCCGGGAACGGAATCCATGGACCGCAATGTGCGTTCGAAACGTCGATGTTCATGTGTCCTGCAGTTCACATGTCGACGCGCAATTTGCTGCGTTCTTCATCGACCCACGAGCCGAGTGATCCACCGTCCTGGGTGATCTTTATCTTTTCAGTTCTCCACCGTCTCTTTCAAGACAGTTGCAGAGGCGGGACTGAGGCGTTTGACGGCCCCTGTTCCATTACTTTGTGTCCAACGGCCTGACGGCCGATGGGCGTCGTACGGCTCCACACCGGAGCGGACAGGCACTCGGGCGAAAGTCATTCAAAACCGGCGCCAGGCGCCAGGTGCCGCAGGCCAGCCGCTCCAGAGCTTCAGCGCTCGTACCACACAACAACACTTGCGCTAGTTTTGAGAGGCACGCGTGGTTCCGCACGCGGCGCACGGCTACTGCCGTACAGGTAGCGTGTTGCGCGACACGACACGCACATCGAAAGACATGCAGTCTAGTCGGTAATGATCCTTCCGCAGGTTCACCTACGGAAACCTTGTTACGAATTTTACTTCCTCTAAATGATCAAGTTTGGTCATCTTTCCGGTAGCATCGGCAACGACAGAGTCGATGCCGCGTACCAGTCCGAAGACCTCACTAAATCATTCAATCGGTAGTAGCGACGGGCGGTGTGTACAAAGGGCAGGGACGTAATCAACGCGAGCTTATGACTCGCGCTTACTGGGAATTCCTCGTTCGTGGGGAACAATTGCAAGCCCCAATCCCTAGCACGAAGGAGGTTCAGCGGGTTACCCCGACCTTTCGGCCTAGGAAGACACGCTGATTCCTTCAGTGTAGCGCGCGTGCGGCCCAGAACATCTAAGGGCATCACAGACCTGTTATTGCTCAATCTCGTGCGGCTAGAAGCCGCCTGTCCCTCTAAGAAGAAAAGTAATCGCTGACAGCACGAAGGATGTCACGCGACTAGTTAGCAGGCTAGAGTCTCGTTCGTTATCGGAATTAACCAGACAAATCGCTCCACCAACTAAGAACGGCCATGCACCACCACCCACCGAATCAAGAAAGAGCTATCAATCTGTCAATCCTTCCGGTGTCCGGGCCTGGTGAGGTTTCCCGTGTTGAGTCAAATTAAGCCGCAGGCTCCACTCCTGGTGGTGCCCTTCCGTCAATTCCTTTAAGTTTCAGCTTTGCAACCATACTTCCCCCGGAACCCAAAAGCTTTGGTTTCCCGGAGGCTGCCCGCCGAGTCATCGGAGGAACTGCGGCGGATCGCTGGCTGGCATCGTTTATGGTTAGAACTAGGGCGGTATCTGATCGCCTTCGAACCTCTAACTTTCGTTCTTGATTAATGAAAACATACTTGGCAAATGCTTTCGCTTCTGTTCGTCTTGCGACGATCCAAGAATTTCACCTCTAACGTCGCAATACGAATGCCCCCGCCTGTCCCTATTAATCATTACCTCGGGTTCCGAAAACCAACAAAATAGAACCGAGGTCCTATTCCATTATTCCATGCACACAGTATTCAGGCGGGCTTGCCTGCTTTAAGCACTCTAATTTGTTCAAAGTAAACGTGCCGGCCCACCGAGACACTCAACTAAGAGCACCCTGGTAGGATTTCAACGGGGTCCGCCTCGGGACGCGCAAGCACGCCTTCGGCTCGCCCCACCGGCAGGACGTCCCACGATACATGCCAGTTAAACACCGACGGGCGGTGAACCAACAGCGTGGGACACAAATCCAACTACGAGCTTTTTAACCGCAACAACTTTAATATACGCTATTGGAGCTGGAATTACCGCGGCTGCTGGCACCAGACTTGCCCTCCAATAGATACTCGTTAAAGGATTTAAAGTGTACTCATTCCGATTACGGGGCCTCGGATGAGTCCCGTATCGTTATTTTTCGTCACTACCTCCCCGTGCCGGGAGTGGGTAATTTGCGCGCCTGCTGCCTTCCTTGGATGTGGTAGCCATTTCTCAGGCTCCCTCTCCGGAATCGAACCCTGATTCCCCGTTACCCGTTACAACCATGGTAGGCGCAGAACCTACCATCGACAGTTGATAAGGCAGACATTTGAAAGATGCGTCGCCGGTACGAGGACCGTGCGATCAGCCCAAAGTTATTCAGAGTCACCAAGGCAAACGGACCAGACGAGCCAATCCGATTGGTTTTGATCTAATAAAAGCGTCCCTTCCATCTCTGGTCGGGACTCTGTTTCTTTTTTTTTTTTAAAAAAAAAAAATCTTTATTTAACCAATGTTATATTATGATACAGAATAACCCACCACCTGAAGCATTAGTGGGTCTTTGCTTACATACAATAATACAGTTACTACAGCATTCATTGCTTAATATTATTACCTACTTTTTAGTGTTAGTTTTTTGTTTTCGCTATGGGCATTTCTACTTCTAATATTAACCTACTTAATCTAACTGCAACGTTACACACGTGCCAGCGTGAGTATAAACCTACTGTTTGTGGCCGGGCCCACTGAGCTGATCCCAGTGGGCATGCCCCTGGCACCGGGCTGGCCCAAGACGTTTGAACCGCTGCAGTTTATACTAAGGTATTATCCTAACTTATCCTACTTCTTAACCTATTCCTACGCTACTGTCAATTTCGGTGTGTTGGTCAAATCCGGTAGAAATGTGCACCCTCCTCCTGGTCCAGGAGCGTGGCGGATCCCAGCCGTGAAACGGCTGGCCAATTCCACGTCCGGCGGAAAGGGACGGGTGCACTTAGGTCTGGTCAGGTGTTTGTCAGTTTCGGGTTAATTTTGATTGTTCCTAAGAAAGTCCTTTAATATTTTGCCCGAGATCTCATTCGCAAGATTATTTAAAGTTTGAAAGTGATCCTCGCGCCTGAGTAAGTGGTACGTTTCTTGATTTGGTAGTTGGAGTCTGAGTTGTGATGCTACTTCGTCAAAGAGATGGCACTCATACACCACATGGTCTGGGGTGCCCTGTGGGGCCCCACAGTCGCACGCTGGTGTAGCCCGTTTCCCGAATCTGCATAAGTATGCTGGATAGGGTCCATGTCCAGTGAGGAAGTGCTGAAGTCCTCTTGATGGCTTGAAATATCTGAGCTGTAAGCGCTCCTTAATATTTGGCAGCAGTTCATGCGTTCTCCGACCTGTGTCGTCCGCATCCCATTGCTCTTGCCAAAGTTCTTCCCCCCTATTTCTAATTTCCGATTTAGAGCCCGTGTAGATCCCCATTATTTCTATCATTTTATCCCTGTTGCCTTTCTTGGCCCAGTACCATGCCGCCTGTTCTCTTATTTTAATGTCCAGAGGACACAGCCCCATGAGTACTAATAGCGCCCCCCCCTGGTGTTGTTCTATATGCTCCTACAGAGCGCAGGAGCATATTCCGCTGCACTCTCCTCACGGCCATGGCAGGCATGACCCTCGTGAGCCTGTGAGCCCAGACTCCTGACGCGTATCCCACAATGGAGGTCAGTATGCTGTTATGATATAGTTTGATTAGGTCTGGTGGTAAGTGAAACCGCTTGTGTCCTATGCCAATGAGTTTATTCAGTGTTTCTAGGGATCTCTGTGTTATTGTGTCAACATGCGATGTATAGTTCCATCTCTCATCGACGATTACGCCCAAGTACCGGGCCTCACGTCGCCGAAGCACTGGCGAGCCGTCTATTCTCACCGTCGGGTTCCTAACTAGTTGTCCCTTGAGCAACAGATATGTAGACTTACTGGGTGATATAGTCATTTTTGTTCTGTGACACCATGTGGTCAAGATAGAAATTGCTCTCTCAATTTTCGGTTCCAGTTCTTCGCGGCTGCGGCCGCCAACCAACAGAAGGAGGTCGTCTGCGTAGGCTATGCCCTCTAGCACATCCTCGCTATTCTGCAGATCTTCTAAGAGTGGTTCCATTGTTATGTCCCAAAAGAGTGGCCCAAGGACAGAGCCCTGTGGACACCCCTTTGTAATCTGCTTTCTAACCCTCCCGCTAGGGGACGATAGCCAGACCTCCCTTCCCTCACAGTAGCTCCTAAAACAACCATATAGCGGCCCTGGACACTCTTTCTCTCGCAAGCGAGAGAAGAGCGAGGGCCACCACAGATTGTCGAAGGCGCCGCTGATATCCACCATGATGCCAACAATGTATTTGTGCGGGGCTGAGCCACAGACCTCCGCGGCAAGGGCGATAGCGTCAGACGCTGATCTCCCCGACCGGAAACCGAATTGCCTGTCGCACATCCCACACAACACACGATGTGCAGCCAGTCTGTCTGCCAGCAACCTCTCAAAAAGTTTCCCCAGTATGTCTAGTAGGCAGATAGGCCTGTATGATTTGGCTTCTTTTGGGTCCTTATCTGGGCCTTTCTTAAGTATTACAACATTTGCCTTCTTCCAGGTGTTAGGGAATTTTCTGAGTCTCAAGCACTCATTGTACAACTTGGTGAGAGGTGCCACCAGCTGGGGAGCCAGGAACTGCACCACTTCCGTTGTGATACCGTCTGGTCCAGGAGCCTTCCCCTTTTTGAGGGCTTTTATCTGGGCTTCGACCTCCTCTTCTGAGAAGGGATAGACCATACTGTTGTTTTCATAATCTTGTCGGTCTTCCTCCCTGATCAGCCTTTGTACTTCTGTATCCTCTTCTTCCACATCATCAGGCAGCAGGACCCGGAGAAGGACCTCGGCAGTTTCCTGCCAAGTCTCTGTCATCCGGTCCCCGCTCCTGACGGTGGACAGCACCATGGGCGATCTTATTTTCTCCCGTACTAGTTTGTAAGGGGTACCCCATGGGTCTGTGGCGAGTTGATTTAAAACAAATTTTTCCCAGCTTGCAAGTCGGACTGCCCTGAGCTCCTGTTGAAAATGATCCTTCGCCTCTCTGTAAATTTGTAGCCATCGTTGTTTTTCCCTCCAGACGGCACACCGCTGGTAGTACCTCCTAGCCCTCCTTACAGACTGGCGCATCTGTTCTAGTTCTGTCGACCATGGTGTTGGGGAGGCCGCGACGGCTCTCCTCCTGGTTGGTACGGCTGCTTTCACCGCTCTGTTGACTGCACTCACCAGTTCTTCGGCGTATAGCTCCACGTTCACGTCACCTTCCGGCCATGTCGGAATGTCACACTCTCTCGCCAGGCGATCCCAGTCGGCCTTATTGTAATTGAATTGCAGCTCCCACCCCATGTCCCAGCGGCACTCCTTGTCTCCCAGTGAAAAGGTAATCAGATTGTGGTCACTTGTTGTCATGTGTTCCCATACTTTCCAATCAATTACCTTGGTTGCGGCGTTGGGCGTTACCAAGGTAATATCAATATTGGTACCTTCTCCCCCGCCACCTGCATAGGTAGGGGGGTGCCCTTGCTTGTTAGCGACCATGAGCTGTAGGGCCATGATGGTCTCTTCAGCCTTTTCTCCACGTTCATCTCTTGTGCCGCTGAACCACAGGGGGGACTTTGCATTTATGTCTGCTGTGACTATTATTCTCCGCCCCTGCAGTGCCGTGGTTATCTGAGTTAGTTTATCTAAGACCTCTTCAATCTCCCTTCCGTACTGGAAGTACATATTAATGATGTACAGTACCCCGATGGGTGATTGCAACTCCACGACATTGCAGTGGTCATCAGAAAGCTGTGTAAGCACTGTAACTCTCAGTGCCTTGTTAATAATTATGATTGCAGCTTTTGGCTCACCTGTGCTATGAGTTATTTGCCAGTTGGCAGCTGTAAAGGGGATCCGTCCAGCTTGAGAGTATGGCTCCTGTAGACAGAGTATGTCAAGTCTCCTCTCCTCCACCACCTTCCGGAGTTCCTGCGTGACTAGTCTGCTGTTATGACAGTTAATCTGCCCTACGTTTATAAGGCTCAGTGGAAAAGTATGTTCTAATATGCGATTCTGGCCAGGTCTTATTCCAGTCGTGTGCAAGCCTTCCATTTGTAATTACAGACTGGTGATATAGTTCTTCCAGATCAAATTTTTCGTTTCGCCTTTCGAATACTTTTTTCACCAAGTCACGTAGGGCTCCAAAGTCAGTGGGGAGATTCATTGTCTTGAGCTGTATTCTATCTACAGCCTCCATTACCGAAAAGGTGACGTCTCTACCATATTCATGGCCAACACGCACCACATGCCTTAAAGCGGTGGTGAGGACAGCCGGCTCCTCCAGGCGCGATAGCTGCAATGCCTGTTCCAAATTTGGGTAAATCCTCCTTGGATCCACGCCCATGCCTCCAAAGGAGGGTGGATCTTTCAACGTACTCGTACTGCTCACATCATTGATTTGTATTTTCCCTTCATCAGCTGTGTTGTCTTTGATTGTCGGGAAAGTCAAACTCCCTACCACAGGATGCCCTTTTGGTCGCTCATGATCTGTAATCGACCTTCTTCCCCAGCTTGGAGGAGAGGGTGCGTCCTTCTGCCCACTAGGGTCTGTTTGAATCCCTATGTCTACCATTTGCACTTTTCCAGTAGTTGCATTGTTGAACTTCCGCAGAAGTTCTCTAAATCTGCTTGCTCTCAACGCATCCCTTAACCTCTTACTGGGCGACTTCCTTTTGGGCTTCCTGGATGCAGGAACAGACTCAGCCATAGTCTATTCTTGCTATAAGCCGTTGCTCGAGCATCCTGTATGTAGGGCAGTTCCTTCCAGTAGCATTGCAACTTTTCTTTCCTCTCCTCACACAAGGGATACATATCCCTGTTTTACAACAGGTTTTCCTTGTATGGTTTTCTGCCCCACACCTGGAGCAGGCCGGCTTCCTCTCGCAATGCTTGTGGACATGGTCCAGATCACCGCAGTTATGACATCTGGGAACCACCAGGTAGTCCCTCACATTAATTGCGTGAAACCCCATATAAATTCTGCCCATAGCGGTCAGTTTGCGCCACATACTCCCCGAGACTTCCGCAACGTGATGGACAACATCCTGATCGCGGGGTCCCGTTCTGAAGCGCAACTTAAACTCATTTTTGAAGGCTTCCATATTCATTTCCTCGAAGTTCTGTTCTTTTATGGCTTCATATATCTCATTTTCCTCTATTGCCACAGGTACATCATATAATATCACCAGCGGATTCCGCTTTTTAGGCGGTTCGCATTTCACTACCTTATTAAGCTTCGTGTGATTAAGTATTTTTTCCCTGTCTTCTTCTGTAGCAACATTTACAATAACCACATTTTTGGTTGCCTTAACTTTGTTTATTTTAATTTTTTCTTTTGCAGGGTTCACCGTTGTGGTGAATATTTCTTGTACTTTCTTAGTATCATGTCCGGACAGGGGTCTCAAGAAGACCGCCGTGTCCGGCCTTTTCGACACCTTGGCGATTGCCTCTTTTGTGGTTTGCGTTTTTGGAGCCGCTTGCGCAGCTACACCAGCCCATGTTTTTGTCGGCTGTTTACGTAGACGCTCGTTTTCTTTTTCTAGTTCTTCTAGCCGCCCCTCGAGCTTCGCGCTAGCGATCGCCCAGGCGGCGAGCTCCTTTTTGATGGACAGGACAGCAGTATTGCTTATTTTGCCGTTCTTTATACTAGAGTCCAATAATTGATTTATTCTGTTGTGCCATTCAGTTACATTCTCCTCGTTTTGCCCCAGGCCCTCTTCTGGGACAGGAACAATAGGCATCGAACACCTCGAATGCACACTCGAGCCACTCGTCTCTTGTTCAGCCATGATGATGTAGACGAGTGAAAAAAGTGAAAAAAGTTGGGAGCCCGTCTCTTACCCCGGACCGGCTCCTCTGGCATGGGGGGGGACTTCTTGCAGCTCGCCCACCGACCTCGCCCCAAGGTCAAGGGCCTTCTCGAACTGCTGGGTTCAGCGCGCCGTCGCCAGCGCACTGGTCCCCATCGATGGCTTCATCATCGGCGATTTCACGCGACGCTCCTCGGCAACTGCACCCCGCACTCCGGAGAGGCGGATGCACCTCTCGTCCTTCGCCGCCTACTAGCCCGAGTTTCCACCTTTCGGCCAAGGACCCACTCCTACTCAGGTGGCGGGCCGGTCCCCGAGACGTTCGGCGGTCTGGACCCAGTTAACCTAGCCCAGGCGATGTCACCACCTCCTGGGTTTGGCAGAACACGCCCCGGTTACCCAGGGGCGCGGCGAGGCACCCTTGCCGACTCGCGCCGCGATCCCACGCCGACAAACGAAGTCGCCGGCATGCAGAGCTCCTGCTGGTCTGGGCCCTGCGAACAGAAGGGACAGATGTTCGTCCCTCGACACAGCTCCCCCTGTGCCATGCACCCTTCGCTTTCGCATCGGGTTGGGTCGCAGCTCTCCCTTTTGTCGCAAGGCAAAACGCCAAGCTTAACGTCTGGCACCACGGGAAGGCGGAAAGAGCCACTTGGGAAGGAGAGGCTATAGGAGACGCGTCACTTCCCCTGTGAGGACTGCCGCGGCACGCCCGTCTGGAAGCGATACGCCCCAGTGCGAGCCTCCGTGCCTTACGGCGCGCCGGCTACGGGCGGGCCCGCGCCGAACGCGCCGTCGAGCGACCGACCTCACGCCAGACTCTGTTTGCATGTATTAGCTCTAGAATCACCACAGTTATCCAAGTAACGTGGGTACGATCTAAGGAACCATAACTGATTTAATGAGCCATTCGCGGTTTCACCTTAATGCGGCTTGTACTGAGACATGCATGGCTTAATCTTTGAGACAAGCATATGACTACTGGCAGGATCAACCAGGGAGCTGCGTCAACGAGAGCTGAGCAGCCGGCCGCCCAGGAGTGTGTCCCGAGGGCCCGCGCGAACACACAAGCGTCCGCTCAATTATTCTGCAAACAGGAGGAGGCTGAGCTCCCCTGCACGATACACCTCGAAACCCTCTCAGGTCCCGGCGGCGCGCAGCGCCGTCCTAAGTACTTGGTCGGGTTCGAGAGAGGCGCAATCGCCCGGAGATAGGCGAGTAGACGCTTTCAGTGCGAACACCCGTGCTCCCAACTGAGCTTGCCGCTGCCGACAGAGGCCCGGGAGCGTGCTGTCGTGGCATTGCCGGCGGGAAACAACACGCGCCACCTACGGTGACCGGCAGCTCCAACGCCAGCGCCACAGAAGGGCAAAGCCCCACTTGGGTGCAGAAGCGAACTCTCCCAGCACAGCGCACGCGCCAACACGTCCGCAGAGCTGCGATACAAACCACCTGCGAGAACCGCTGGGGGCGACCGAGCAGCAGACGGCGTCGCGACGCCGAGTGCCGGGCGGCGGCGCATCCTCAACGCACACAGTCCGCAATCGGACCAGCACACTGCAGATGTCCACCGCGCTTCGCACCGGGCTCGGCAGAACCCACTTTGGCCGCCTGGCGCCGCGCGCAGGGTGCGCCGGCGCATAGCTGGGACGCCAGCCGGGCCCGTCGGCCGGCGCTCCTGCCACTGGGCGCCCCCCACCAGCCGGCTGTAGTGCGTGCGCTCACGCAGCGCGCGGCCAGCACGCCGGGCGGCCCCCCCTCACCGGCCGGGGACTGTCCCACCAAGCCACAGCCTCGTATCGCTTCATACCCACATGGCCAACTCAGGTTCGGGGGCATGGCGGGTACCGCCGAAACAACCGGTTCATAGATGTACCGATCGTCGCTATCACCGATGCACCTGCAGCGCGAACAACCGCTCAACAACTGATTTCCAGTTCATTTGCGGATCTTTGGCAGCAAACGTATACGTCAATCTACATTTGCGAAATCTACGATTCTGGCATGCCTGCATGTTATGTGTCACGACACACTACATCAGCCCACATACACACTGCGGCATGTACACGAGAGAACACGTGGAAGATGGTCCGCGCACGTGTGCAATGTCCCTTGCGCGGTCGACTGTCAACCGGCCTCTGTAGCATGTCGCAGATGTGGAACGCGGTCCACCGTGCTATCATGTTGTGTGGGGCAATACGATTAAATAGGAAAACCCTCGTCGCTACATCAACAGACGGCTCACGCTGATTCCCGGCAGAGGGAGGAGGGGGGGGGGGCCAACATGCAATACTTTCGTCCGTACCTACCTACCACATGTCTGTACGGCGTACAACAGTGCAATCTCGCTGTAATGGGGAGACGAGACAAGTAGCATCGTGCACAACATATGGCCCTTATGATTCGCCATTGTAGGGCGCAGCCGGTGTACGGTCAAGCATGTGCCACATTATGTCACTCAGTACGTAACGACGGATGATCAGTGTGGGTTACGCGTACATCAGCGGACAGTCCACACAGGCCGTACCACAACGTACACTGACTGCATCGACAACCGAATGCAACTGAACAGCTGCAAGGCTCATTTCACAAACAAACGCCTGACCGACCAGCTTGGAAGGGCAGGAGGGGAGGGCGATATTCGTTCTGTAGCGGTACACCCTTCCAGTGGTTAGCGGGACTGTGTAGAAAGTACGCAACACTCGAAAGACATTTATGTGAGGGTACGCACCATGGCATCGAGAAATACACATGACACCAGAGGATCCAAGCAGTGAACTATGTTCAGAGGGTTGCTGTTAGGCAAAGCTACATTCCTGTGACGTTACATGTGACAGTTAAGGTGCAGTGTAAGTTAGGTTAAGGTGCAGTGTAAGTTAGGTTAAGGTGCAGTGTAAGTTAGGTTAAGGTGCAGTGTAAGTTAGGTTAAGGTGCAGTGTAACTTAGGTTAAGGTGCAGTGTAACTTAGGTTAAGGTGCAGTGTAACTTAGGTTAAGGTGCAGTGTAACTTAGGTTAAGGTGCAGTGTAACTTAGGTTAAGGTGCAGTGTAACTTAGGGTAAGGTGCAGCGTAACTTAGGTTAAGGTGCAGCGTAACTTAGGTTAAGGTGCAGCGTAACTTAGGTTAAGGTGCAGCGTAACTTAGGTTAAGGTGCAGCGTAACTTAGGTTAAGGTGCAGCGTAACTTAGGTTAAGGTGCAGCGTAACTTAGGTTAAGGTGCAGCGTAACTTAGGTTAAGGTGCAGCGTAACTTATGTTAAGGGGCCAACGTGGGTTAGGTTAAGGGGCCAACGTGGGTTAGGTTAAGGGTCCAACGTGGGTTAGGTTAAGGGGCCAACGTGGGTTAGGTTAAGGGGCCAACGTGGGTTAGGTTAAGGGCCAACGTGGGTTAGGTTAAGGGCCAACGTGGGTTAGGTTAAGGGCCAACGTG
>NC_064922.1:583848155-583858155 GCF_023897955.1 Schistocerca gregaria
TGTCTCGTCCACCTGCTGACTTCGCCTAAGGCTGTTTTTGCTCTTTCTTCTATTTGTTTCCTACTTCGTCCCTTTATTATGACTGCCAGGTCGTCTGCGTAGGCCACCTTTGCCCACTGCTCACCCTCCCTCTCGACAACCATCTCATCAAAGACGAGGTTCCAGAGGAATGGACCACAAATGGAGCCTTGTGGACAACCCTTAGTGACCCATTTCTCCACGACACCAGCCTTGCTGCTCACCATCACCTTTCGGTTCCGGAAATAATCTCCCATCAGGTCGTACAAGTTTTGTGGGCATTGCATTTGTCTTAGGCGCCTCATAACGCTGGGCCACCATAGGTTATCAAAGGCGCCTGCTATATCTACAAACACTACAACAACGTACCTCTCCTCACATTGTACGTGGCTTAGTACTTGCCTAATGGCCATCTCTGTTGATGCGCCTTTCCTGAAGCCAAACTGATTTGGGGCCTTCAGGTCCGATTCCTCATATCGTTTCTCGAGACGATTTACAATTAGCCGTTCTAGGACTTTCCCTAGGATGGGGAGAAGGCATATTGGGCGGTAGGATTTTGGTTCATCCCTTGGTTTGTCCTCCGATTTCAGAAGTATGCACAATCTTCCTTTTTTCCATGTTTCTGGAACTCTCGTTTCCTGCAGACAGGTGTTATATATCTCTGAGAGGAGGTGAGGGCTGGTATGCCATACCCTTTTGATTACTGCATCATCGATGCCATCAGGACCTGTTGCTCTTCCTGCTTTGCAGGCCTTAATAGCAGCGCCTATTTCCTCAGTTGTGAAGTCTGGATCTAGCTCCACATTGTTGTAACTCTCGTTTTCGAGTTTCACAACTAGCTGATCTTCACTATCCTGATCCGCATCGTCATCAGGTAAGAGGGTTTGGAGCAGTGATTTTATAGTCTCTTCCCATGTCATGGTAAGAGTCTGGTTCCCAGTTTTAATGTTGCTAACAACATTCTCTGTGCCATATTTTGGCTGGAGTACTCTTCTCGTTATGGCCCATGGATCGTTTTTGTCACAGTCAGAGGCCCACTTCTTCCATGTCTCTTCTTTTGCCTTGGCTATTTCCTTGTTGAACCGGTTTTTAATTTTGTTGTAGTTTCTCTTTGCAGCTACCAGAGCAGTTTCGTTTTCAATTTTGCGTGTATGTTGTAGTAATCGCCGTGCAGACATGGTGTCCCGCCTCAGGTTTGCTAGCTTTGTGTTCCACCATGGTACTGGATTTTGCACCTGTCTCTTCCTTCTCATTGATTTTTTACAGCTCTCATAGACTGCCACCTGCAGTCTGTTTACTTTTTCGTTGACCCCCTCCTGTGGGTTTTGTAGCCAGTTCTCTGTGGCACTGATGAGCTGTCTATCAAAGATTGACCACTTTGCACAGCTAGTATTATAATTTGGAAGTTCTTCTTTTGCCCTCATTCTCTGTGGTACTCTGGCCTCATAAGTGATTGCCCTGTGGTCACTTGATGTCCATTCCTCGTGTACCATCCACCTACACAGCATTCTGGCAGCTAAGGGTGTACATATTGTAACATCGATGTTACTCTCCCCATTGGGCCCACTGAAAGTAGTTAGCTGCGATCTCTCGTTTATAACTAGAAGACCATGTTGAGAGATAAAGTCCTCCAACTTTCTGCCTGCCTCGTCTGTTGTTTGGCTGTGCCAGACTGGTGAGTTGGCATTTGTGTCAGCTCCTATGACTACTGCTTTCCCACTCAGTTTGTCCAGGATGACGTCCAATTCTTTGAGGAACTGATCTACAGGTGAACCATATTGGCAATAGAGGCTAACTGCGTAGATCTCGCCAAAGTTCCCACTTACACTAGCAACAGCCATGTGCTTATTGCAGAAATTTGTGAGCTGCATTGCTGTTAGTGTCTGCGACCGGGCTGCTATAGCTGCCTTTGTTGCTCCGTGTTTGGCGCTATAGATGAGCTGGTAATTTGGGGGATAGCCAACTACTTTGTTGTTTATGCAGTAGGGTTCCTGGATCAACAGCACATCCACATTCTCTTCATTTATTCTCTGTGCCAGTTGATCTGGGACTTTTTTTGCCCTTTGCCCATTTATTTGGAGAATCTTAATGACATTGTTCTGTGTGCTGGTCCCTTGTCTTCTTCCAGTTTGCAGAGGCCCATCGTCCCTACTGGCCATAATCAGTTCTGTAGGTTATTATGGCCTTGACTTTGTTATATTCTGGGCAGGATTTCTCTGTTACGGCATGGTTGTGTGGCTTCTTAGCACGCTTGCAGTTTGCACAGTGTGCTGGCTGATCTTTCATTGGGCAGTCCTTGTAGGTGTGTCCAGATGCTGCGCAGTGACCACAGATGTTTTCCGCGCTTGTGCACTTGGCAGCTGTGTGTCCATGTCCCTGGCATTTGAAACACCTGTTTATGTTGTTGTAGTTTTTCACTTTATGTGATGTACAGTTTATGTACACACGGCCTTGCTGTGTTAGTTTATTCCAGAGCTCTGGTGTTGTCTCCAAAACCAAGTTTACGTCTTCCCGTTCCTTCGGGCCAGTCTTGAACAGCACCTTCATGCCATCCATCACCTCATCCTGAGATATGTTTAGCCTGGAGAGGTTTCTCTCAAACAGCTCGGTTTTCAGCTCCTCTTCTGTTCTCTGTCTTGGGACGTCGAAGATGATTACCTTTGGGTTTCTTTTCTTTGGATCTGATATAGCAATTCCGGACTGAGCTATGTCTCCGCACTTCCTTATTTTTTCTGCATCCTGATCATTTGGGACCTCAAGAACAATGCCTTTATCTTTTACTGCCTTACATTTTGAGATCCTCACATCTTTTAGTGAAGTGGCGATTAGCGTCCTTACTGTTTCTTGAAGTTCTTTGTCTGTTTTCTGAACTCCGTCTGCTGGTTTAATCATGAGAACTTTTGGTTGCTGGGTTTTCCTGGGCTCGTTTTTCGGTATTGATGGTTGTGCCGCTGCCTTGCTGGCATAGCTCTCGACTTGTACAGGAGATGTATTTACAGTGGCCTTGACACACCTCAGCTCTGTTGATAGCTCTAGAATCTCCATTTCATATTTCTTCAGTATCTGCTCGTATACTGACAGTTTCCCTAGTATGAATTTCTTCTGGGCGTTGTTTATCTTGTTGTTCTCATTAAACAGAAACGCCTCCATCTCTTCTCTTATGTTTGACATTTCTTGATGGTCGATACATATCTTAGTTCCTTCCTTGTCAATTTGATTCATGGAGTTTCGGCCCAGTTCCTTTACTGTGTCTACATTTTCTTTACTGGGCCCCATCCTGGGGCGGCTTTACAGAGCTCTTCTGTTCCTCAGGGCTTAGATTTCCACCCGTGATGAGAACACTACAGGGTACAGAAAACTTCTAAGGGAAGTTTCTCTAATTGTCAGGCATTATCCTCTTCCACCTTCACACATGTACATGATATTTCTTACGTAAGTAGAGTTCCTAACCTAAAGAAAGAACAGTAGAGTTACTAACCTAATCCTATCCTCTTCCACCTTCACACATGTACATGATATGTCTTACGTAAGTAGAGTTCCTAACCTAGAGAAAAAAAAAAAAGAGTAGAGTTACTAACCTAATAATAACATGAGAAGTATAAGGGACCCGTCTAACCTACGATGCTAAATCACCAAGGAGTTTATTTCCTATCGCCGACGTTCATGCAGAGCTGACAGCTACACATACACATACACATACGACTTAGCTACTCTGAGGGTATTTCCTAATCTAGCATAAAAAAAAAAAAACAACTTATATGATAACAGCAAAAGTTTATTTTTCAGTCAGATTTCCTAACCTAACACACATTTTCCTACCATCGGCGTCGTGCAAGAGAGCTGTCACTGCACTCGATATTCGTTTCGGTTTCCTTTCCTAGCCTAACACATAGTTACACAGTTTCCTTTCCTAGCCTAACACATAGTTACACAGTTTCATAATTACAGACACATGTTGCACGCGATCTTTCTCATGTTAATGAGTGTTTTAACCTAACAGACAACAGAAGATGTAAAGACAGGCCTACCGAAATGTCAGGGCATACTATACACGTCGACAGAAAGGCTGGTATCATTGGTGGCTGGCGAGCGAGAGGGACAATTCTTCAATAAGAGCCCTACTCAGTGATGAGTTCTCTGTTCCTTCCCGTTTCCACGTTGCCCGCGCGTGTGCGTAGTCCATAAAGAAATACTGTTCCGCTGCTATATTATGGCAGAGGAACCACTAGTTCTTTATGTCAACAGTATGGAGGTGAAAAAGCGTACGGCACCACGTGTTTGATAGTTTCCTACAGGCACGATTTAACCTAAGAAATCTGCACTTCCCGACAAACATGCGGCCGCTTCGGAAACTTTGCTTTCAGTACCAGTAACTATAGATCTCACGAGGATAAAAGTGCTTCCCTCTACATCACTGTATAGCACGATACATGGAGAACACAATCCCATGCATACAAACCTGCTACCGACAGCCGTCACGTGGATGCAAGCGGATTACTACAGAGACGCGATGTGCGCGCGGTCCGACACGTGGCCGCTTCGATGTCGTCACTTACAATGCCTATAGCTCCTAAACACACAAAATAATGTGCACTTCTCTTTTCATATTTGGATAGAGAGTCACATGGAGAACAGCAGTGAATGCGTTCACAAGAGCTATCGGCTATCGTCAGGCGGATGCAAACGGATTACTGCATAGGCGCGGCAGAACAACGGCGCGTGTGCGCGCGCGTAGGAAAATCAATTAAACAGCTGTATTCTGAAAAGTACACCACAGTTTCTCTACGTCGTTTGATAGAGTACAAGAACATCTATCAATCGGTGGTCTTGAACTTTCCCCAGCACCCTATCTTTGGGTGACTATCGGCAACTTCCGGTCGCCACGTGGTTACCACGCGTTCTTCGCTTTGGTCGCCTGTAACTTTAAAAATATCAATGAAAGCTTCACTTATTTACACACTGTCCGCTAGAGGAAAGCCTGAAGAATGCATCCGTGTGCTTGAAAGCTAGATAACGATTGAAGCTACTCGGATGGAAACGGATTTCTAAAAGCATGCGGTGCGCGCGGAGAACCGCGCGAGACAAAGAGCAAGGCACGACCACCAAAATAGCACTTTCTAGACACAGTGGCTGACTTTACTGCCGATTTACATATGAAATACAATTACAGCGCCTGTCCAGTACCATTGAAGTTGCAAGAATTCACGAGGGTTGTGGTAAGTCATGGCTTTACGAAAACATCGATTTTTGAAAAACTTTGACACAAATACCTTTTCGACGACTCAGGTGATGTATCAGCGACGTTCCACGATGTAGTCTGCGTCGGTGAAGCACTTCACAAATACCACAACATCACTAATTTAGACGACACAACACTAAATTTCCAATTTCGAAAAAGTCACCATAACACAAGATCGGTTAGAGCGAGGGAAAAGATTTTCCTACACGGGTTGTACTGTCACAACGCGAGACTCTGTGCCAAATTTCACAAAGATTGCACTCGATTTTCCCACCCAAAATGCCGAAAGAACGGGAGCGCACGCGACGCTCGACCGCACGCGACGAGAGGGACAGCGGGACAGCGGGAATCTCGTTAATCCATTCATGCGCGTCACTAATTAGATGACGAGGCATTTGGCTATGATAAGCCGTCTTTATTCCGAGGAATAATACAATACATTATATACACAAAGATGACATATTGAACGCCATGTCCACCACCGAGGTGGGGACTTACAGGGCGAATAAAATAATATAATAAATAAATATAAAGTATTGTGGAAAACGGAAGAGAACAAAGATAGACAAAGAGAAAGACAAAGAACACAGAATAAAGACGGGTATTCCTCCTGTGGATAGGCCCCAGGAGTCAAGGCGAAGAAAATATCCAGCAGTCTATCCGACGCCGGCACGTGGCATCGGCCTTGCGGACGTCATTCGTTCGTAAATACGGTAACTCGTGTAGCAGCTCTGCAGTACTCTTGTGCTGAGCACCGCCAGTTCTCGGGGTCGAAATCCTAATGTAAAAAGATCCTTCGCCGACGCTGGAGACCATACGCCCCTCCAGTTCAATGTTGCGGTGGACACAGTCACCTCCTCGACGTCACGGTGCAGATTGGAGATGGCACGCCGGATGGATGGCGTGTCGTAGTAGGCCGCCTTCTGAGAGTGACACCAGTCGAGCCGGAGATGGTCTCCGACTACCTGGGCGTCGATCACGCGGGCGGTGCCGTCTTTGACCGCCACCACGTCAGGCTTGCGTATCCCCTCAGGTGTACGGAGGTGGGGCTCCACAGAGACATTGAAGCCCCTCTGCGCGAGTCCACGAGCGACATAGCGCACAATTGCGTCATGACGCTTTACTCGGGACCCGTGCGTTCTGTAGCAAGCCTGTAATACGTGGTTGGCGGTCTCCACGGCCTGGCAGCCCGCGCGGCATCTGGTGTCCGCTTCCCGCCCCCGGCTACGCCGTGCCCTCGTCGGGAAGGCGTTGATGCGGGCGCGGAGAGCGTCGATGTAGTTACGCCCAGATAGAAGACGACTGGTGTCGGCGACCCACTGATGTTGCCCTTTGACGGCGGCGGAAGATGATAGCGCTGCGCCGTCGATGGCAACGTGTAGGCGTGCTGCCCACATTTCTCCAACCTGCGTTGACGATTTGAGGAGGTGGCCCTCCCACATAAGATGCCGCTCCAGTACCTCGATCTCACGCTGCACCTCATCCAGGCCTGCACCGTCGAAGGCTGGCCCGACCTTCTTCAACGCCAGGAGACGGGACCGACGAAGGTTTGGTCCCATCCAACGGCACGATGGAATGCCGAGGCCCCCCTGGGCAACAGGAGCGTGGAAGTAGCCCAGGGGAGTGTCCGCTGGGAGGCGGAACCATCTCCTGACGGCGGCTCGGACGGTGATGTCAGCAGATTTTAGCGCACCCAGGCGGGTGCGGCTAAGTGCCAGCCCATGGTACAGGCCAGGAAGGAGCACATTCGTGAGAGCATAGAGGCGCTGTTGCGGCTTGAGCGGAGCTCGCGTGATGACATCCAGCTGCTCCCCCAGATGACGTCGGGGGTTGAAGATGCAGCGACCGGCGGTGGAGAATTGCAGTCCCAGGTACCGGAAGGTCTCACCCA
Source organism: Schistocerca gregaria (assembly GCF_023897955.1). Lineage (NCBI taxonomy): Eukaryota > Metazoa > Arthropoda > Insecta > Orthoptera > Acrididae > Schistocerca > Schistocerca gregaria. Next base: position 583,855,304 of record NC_064922.1, read on the forward strand.
CGCGCAGGGCAGGCATGGTGGTGTTGCCTGCCCTGAAGGTGACGTCCCCATCCACCTTCACCTTCTTCTCGCGTCCTGACGCGACCAAGGCGAGGGTGAAACACTTCCGGGCGTTGACCTGCAGCCCCAGATGTGCGAGGGCTGCGATGGCTGCGTCGATGAGGGACTGCAAGCCCCTCGCGGTCGATGCGAAGAGCAGGATGTCATCAGCAAAGGCCGCAGCGTTGATTCTGCGACCAAGTATGCGAGCTCCGATGTGGGAGGGCAGTTGTCCTAAAACATGGTCCACGCAAAATTGAAAAGGAGGGGGGAGAGGGGATCGCCCTGACGGACGCCCCGTGACGGCTGCACAGACACGCCCACGCCGGCGCCGCCAGCTATCACCGTCGCGCTGCTCTCGTAGCACCGGTCGACGTATTCAATAAAGCTCTCCGGTAGGCCATGAGCCCTCAGCACAGGGCGAAGGGCTGCATGATCCACCGAGTCGAAGGCCTTAGAAACGTCGACCGACGCCACAAAGACAGAGCGGCAGGAGCGGACTGCGTCGGTGAGAGCAGTGTCTAGGATGAAGGTATTCTCCAACATCCCGTCCCGAGGGACGAATGCCCGCTGACGTTCGTCCACAGCACATGCATGCATCAGGTGTGACGCAAGAACCTTATGGAAGGTCCGCGCCAGCACCGAGCAGACCGTGATGGGGCGAAAGTCAGCAGGGGATGTTGGTGCAGCCATTTTGGGGAGGAGGGACGTACGTGCGCGAAGCAGACGCTCTGGAAGGGCACGGGCCAGAATGAAGAGGTTCATCAACTTCACGAGGACTTCGTGCGGCAGGCGCCGCAGCTCGACGGGAGTAAGGCCGTCCGGGCCGGCTACTGAACCTCTGGGCGGCAAGGCAGCGGCGACCTCCTCATATGTGACCGGCCCCCACAGGCGCTCAGGAGCAACAGGCTCCGAGTGCGGCAGGAGGCGGTCACGGATGAAGCCCGCGGTGGAGATGGGCTTCTTCGTGAAGAGGTCCGCCCAGAAGTCCAGCAGACCGGGGATGTCAGGAGGCGGCTGCAACAGGGTGCCATCCAGAAGGCCACGCACGCAGCGCGCGCGCGACCGCCGGAAGGCACCCTGTGTCTTGGCGTACTCCCATCGGCGCCGTTTGCGCCTTTGCTGCGGCGGAGCAGCAGGAGGCCGCTTAGGTGGTTGGCGCGGCCTCTGTGTCCTCGTGGCTGACCTCTCTTCTCTGGACCCGACCGACGCAAGGGCGTCCGGAAGCATGCCCAGGATGACTTCGGGCAGCGCTCCCGGCCCCAGACCGATAATTCGGTCTAGTGCCGAGAAGCGCTGAGCGGAAGCGGGTAGCCCCGCTAGATGCTCCCAGACGGCGGCGTCAGTCGGCCCCTCCAGCGGCGGCCCGGTGGTGTCGGCCGCGAAGTCCGTATCTGCGTCATCGGGTGGCGCAGCACTATCGCCCGCGTCTGGCGGCGGCCTCACCGCTCCCCGGCGGGACGCCGGCTCTTCCCCCCGACCGACTTCAAGCGCCTCCATGAATTGGCGGACAAGCTGCTTGTGGGCAGCCTTCCGCCTCTGGCACTTGATCGCCTCAAGTGTTCGGTCGGGGAATATCCTCGTCAGCTCTTGATTGACGAAGAAGAACCGTGCGTCCCTCTCAAGGAAAAGTTCGGCCTCCGCTTTGGCGAGCGATAGGACCTCTTCTTCCGTCCACCTCGCGCGATGCCTCTCCGTGACGATCTCCGCGTTGGCGGCCGCAGGATGTTGGCGGCGGCGATGGACCCCGACACCGTTCTTGGTTGTGAAGCTGCGGTGGCACTCACTGCAGGCGTAAGAAGCTACACAAGTTACCGTATTTGCGTCACGGCCGGTTGGCCGGATAGATGCTGGGGAAGCTGGGGTGGCGCCTTCAGCGGAAGGACCACCACTTATATTATTATATAGACTGCCCCCAACTAAAAGGGATAATGCGAGGGGGGGCTGGTAACCCCCCCAGGCCCCTGGTGCGGTCTTCTGCTCTGCGAAAATCAGCGGGCCCACGTGAAGGGGAGAAGACCGCAGAAGTGGAGAGGCTAAGTGGGCTAGGCCCATGTGTTGCGCTTCACACTCCCTGTAACTACAACCCAAGGAAGGGACCTCGCGGTAGCAGCTAGGCTACAGCAAAACCCTGCTTCGAGAAGCAGAGTTCGGATGCAGCCGCGCCGCCGCCACTTGATCGCCTTAAGAGAGTCATAGTTACTTAAGAGAGTCATAGTTACTCCCGCCGTTTACCCGCGCTTGCTTGAATTTCTTCACGTTGACATTCAGAGCACTGGGCAGAAATCACATTGCGTCAACACCCGCTAGGGCCATCGCAATGCTTTGTTTTAATTAGACAGTCTGATTCCCCCAGTCCGTGCCAGTTCTGAGTTGATCGTTGAATGGCGGCCGAAGAGAATCCGCGCACCCGCGCGCCCCCGGAGGAGCACGCTAAGGCGGACGCGGCCTCGCAGCAAGGAAGATCCGTGGGAGGCCAAGGCACGGGACCGAGCTCGGATCCTGCACGCAGGTTGAAGCACCGGGGCGCGAACGCCGCGCAGGCGCGCGCATCCTGCACCGCCGGCCAGCACGAGGCCAACCAACGGCGAGAGCAGACCACGCCCGCGCTAAACGCCCGCACTTACCGGCACCCCTACAGCACTCACCTCGCCCAGGCCCGGCACGTTAGCGCTGACCCACTTCCCGACTAAGCCCGACACGCCCCGATCCTCAGAGCCAATCCTTATCCCGAAGTTACGGATCCAATTTGCCGACTTCCCTTACCTACATTATTCTATCGACTAGAGGCTCTTCACCTTGGAGACCTGCTG
>NC_064922.1:583863155-583865655 GCF_023897955.1 Schistocerca gregaria
CTCAGGTCCCGGCGGCGCGCAGCGCCGTCCTAAGTACTTGGTCGGGTTCGAGAGAGGCGCAATCGCCCGGAGATAGGCGAGTAGACGCTTTCAGTGCGAACACCCGTGCTCCCAACTGAGCTTGCCGCTGCCGACAGAGGCCCGGGAGCGTGCTGTCGTGGCATTGCCGGCGGGAAACAACACGCGCCACCTACGGTGACCGGCAGCTCCAACGCCAGCGCCACAGAAGGGCAAAGCCCCACTTGGGTGCAGAAGCAAACTCTCCCAGCACAGCGCACGCGCCAACACGTCCGCAGAGCTGCGATACAAACCACCTGCGAGAACCGCTGGGGGCGACCGAGCAGCAGACGGCGTCGCGACGCCGAGTGCCGGGCGGCGGCGCATCCTCAACGCACACAGTCCGCAATCGGACCAGCACACTGCAGATGTCCACCGCGCTTCGCACCGGGCTCGGCAGAACCCACTTTGGCCGCCTGGCGCCGCGCGCAGGGTGCGCCGGCGCATAGCTGGGACGCCAGCCGGGCCCGTCGGCCGGCGCTCCTGCCACTGGGCGCCCCCCACCAGCCGGCTGTAGTGCGTGCGCTCACGCAGCGCGCGGCCAGCACGCCGGGCGGCCCCCCCTCACCGGCCGGGGACTGTCCCACCAAGCCACAGCCTCGTATCGCTTCATACCCACATGGCCAACTCAGGTTCGGGGGCATGGCGGGTACCGCCGAAACAACCGGTTCATAGATGTACCGATCGTCGCCATCACCGATGCACCTGCAGCGCGAACAACCGCTCAACAACTGATTTCCAGTTCATTTGCGGATCTTTGGCAGCAAACGTATACGTCAATCTACATTTGCGAAATCTACGATTCTGGCATGCCTGCATGTTATGTGTCACGACACGCTACATCAGCCCACATACACACTGCGGCATGTACACGAGAGAACACGTGGAAGATGGTCCGCGCACGTGTGCAATGTCCCTTGCGCGGTCGACTGTCAACCGGCCTCTGTAGCATGTCGCAGATGTGGAACGCGGTCCACCGTGCTATCATGTTGTGTGGGGCAATACGATTAAATAGGAAAACCCTCGTCGCTACATCAACAGACGGCTCACGCTGATTCCCGGCAGAGGGAGGAGGGGGGGGGGGGGGGCCAACATGCAATACTTTCGTCCGTACCTACCTACCACATGTCTGTACGGCGTACAACAGTGCAATCTCGCTGTAATGGGGAGACGAGACAAGTAGCATCGTGCACAACATATGGCCCTTATGATTCGCCATTGTAGGGCGCAGCCGGTGTACGGTCAAGCATGTGCCACATTATGTCACTCAGTACGTAACGACGGATGATCAGTGTGGGTTACGCGTACATCAGCGGACAGTACACACAGGCCGTACCACAACGTACACTGACTGCATCGACAACCGAATGCAACTGAACAGCTGCAAGGCTCATTTCACAAACAAACGCCTGACCGACCAGCTTGGAAGGGCAGGAGGGGAGGGCGATATTCGTTCTGTAGCGGTACACCCTTCCAGTGGTTAGCGGGACTGTGTAGAAAGTACGCAACACTCGAAAGACATTTATGTGAGGGTACGCACCATGGCATCGAGAAATACACATGACACCAGAGGATCCAAGCAGTGAACTATGTTCAGAGGGTTGCTGTTAGGCAAAGCTACATTCCTGTGACGTTACATGTGACAGTTAAGGTGCAGTGTAAGTTAGGTTAAGGTGCAGTGTAAGTTAGGTTAAGGTGCAGTGTAACTTAGGTTAAGGTGCAGTGTAACTTAGGTTAAGGTGCAGTGTAACTTAGGTTAAGGTGCAGTGTAACTTAGGTTAAGGTGCAGCGTAACTTAGGTTAAGGTGCAGCGTAACTTAGGTTAAGGTGCAGCGTAACTTAGGTTAAGGTGCAGCGTAACTTAGGTTAAGGTGCAGCGTAACTTAGGTTAAGGTGCAGCGTAACTTAGGTTAAGGTGCAGCGTAACTTAGGTTAAGGTGCAGCGTAACTTAGGTTAAGGTGCAGCGTAACTTAGGGTAAGGTGCAGCGTAACATAGGTTAAGGTGCAGCGTAACTTAGGTTAAGGTGCAGCGTAACTTAGGTTAAGGGGCCAACGTGGGTTAGGTTAAGGGGCCAACGTGGGTTAGGTTAAGGGGCCAACGTGGGTTAGGTTAAGGGCCAACGTGGGTTAGGTTAAGGGCCAACGTGGGTTAGGTTAAGGGCCAACGTGGGTTAGGTTAAGGGCCAACGTGGGTTAGGTTAAGGGCCAACGTGGGTTAGGTTAAGGGGCCAACGTGGGTTAGGTTAAGGGGCCAACGTGGGTTAGGTTAAGGGGCCAACGTGGGTTAGGTTAAGGGCCAACGTGGGTTAGGTTAAGGGCCAACGTGGGTTAGGTTAAGGGCCAACGTGGGTTAGGTTAAGGGCCAACGTGGGTTAGGTTAAGGGCCAACGTGGGTTAGGTTGCCAGAGATGTGTCAAATCAGGATGTACGTTTGGCTGGTGT
>NC_064922.1:583870655-583880655 GCF_023897955.1 Schistocerca gregaria
CTGCGGACAGCCCTTTGAGATGTTTTTAGACACCACGACACCAGGAGCCGTGATTCTGGCGACTCTATTTCTGCAGTAGTCCTTCAGACAACCATATAGCGCCGCCGGGCATTCCAATTCTCGAAGTCGAGAAAAGAGCGCCGGCCACCACAGATTGTCGAAGGCACCCGAAATATCCACCATAACTCCGAGGACGTACTTCCGCGTGGATGAGTGTACAATACTTACGACTTTGTTGATAGCGTCAGATGTTGACTTTCGAGCTCGGAATCCGTATTGCGAGTCACTCATTCCACGTAGGACTCTATGACTAGACAGTCTAGAGACCAGCAGCTTCTCAAATGTCTTTCCCAAGACGTCCAGGAGACAGATCGGTCGGTAGGATTTGGGCATCATTGGATCCTTATCAGGAGCCTTTTTAATAATAATAACTTCTGCCGTCTTCCAGCAGGTTGGGAAGACCTGTGTTTCCATACATCTGTTGTAAATTTTCGTAAGGCCCGGAGCCAGTTTGTTTGCAATGCATTGCAGAACTTCTGCAGGAATTGCATCCGGCCCCGGGGCCTTGCACTTTGCAAAGGAGCGAATAGCTGCCTTCACTTCCTCGATGGAGTAGGGGTACACCTGTACGTTGTTGTGGTAGTGTAGCTGGTCTTGCCGTCTTATTTCCTGCTGCATCTCGGTGTCTGTGTCAGGTCGATCGTCTGGGAGGAGCACCCTCAGTAGCTCCTCAGCGGTCTCTGACCAGTCCTGTGTCATTCTGTCTGTGTCACCGACTCGTACAGTCGAGAGATGCATTGGTGAATGAATTTTTTCTCTAACTATTTTGTACGGTGTACCCCATGGATCCAAAGTCAGGTGAGACTTTACAAAATCCTCCCAGCTCCGCTGGCGGTGTTGTCTGAGAGTTTCCTTGAAAAGCCATTTCCTTCTCCTATACTGGGCAAGATGGTAGTGCCGTTCCTCCTGGGTGAAGGACCTTTGATAGCTGCTTCGTGCTCTTCTCATAGACTGCCTGAGCCGGGTAAGCTCTGGAGTCCATGGAGAAGTCGCTTTTCGTATGAAGCGCCTTCGCGTTGGTATCGCCGCGGCCAAAGCCGCCCTGATTGAGACAATTAAGGCCCCTACGGCCTCCTCCACTTCAAAAGGACCGTCTCCCAGCTCCGGAGGATGAAACTCCGCCTCCAACAGGTCCCAGTCTGCTCTCCCGTAGTCATACTGCATTGTCCACCCCTCTAGCACACGCTCCCCTTGTGATGCTATTGTAAATTCAATAGCGTTATGATCACTGGTGGTTATGTTGTCGTTGACCTGCCAATTTTGAATATTGTTTACAATGTTTGTCGTGCAGAGCGTGACATCAATAGAGGATGCTGCCCCGGCTCTGCTCCTGTAGGTAGGAGGGTTGCCGGGGAGATTAACAACATTTAAATTATGTTCCATAATTATATCTTCTAGTGCCAGTCCTCTTTGATCTTGAACTTGGCTGTGCCATAGGGGGGATTTTGCGTTACTGTCCATTGATATTATAATTGCTTTGCCTGCTAGGGCTCGCAATACTGTAGATAACTGCCCAAGATAAATATTGATTGGATCCCTGTATTGACAATATATATTAATTATGTACCAAGATGTATTATAAAAGTTTATCTCCACAACTGTTACATGGGAAGTGCAATACTGTGTCAAGACAGTGGTTTTGATTAACTTGTTGTAGATGACAATTGCTGACATGGGATTTGGACCCATTGATATTACCTGGGCAGTGACGGGAAAGCCTGTGACCTTGCCGGAGGCAGAGCCTGGCTCTTGAATTAACATAACATCGATGTTTTTCTCTTCCGCTATCTTTCGGAGCTCCTGAGTTACAAGGGAGCTCCTCATAGCATTTATTTGTAAGACTTTTATCTTAATCCGGGTGTCTGATGTAGAAATGGCTGTCAGGCCATACCTGGGCAGGATCAAAACCAATCCTGCCGTGCATCTTGACCATGTTTTTATAGGTCTTGTCGATATCGAACTCCCGACCCCGTCTGATATATAATTTTGACACTAGGTCTTGTAATTTTTCAAAGTCTGTGGGAATGTTTAACGCAGCGAGATGAATACAGTCTGCATCCTCCAGTGCCGGGAATGTGACCTTCTCTCCGCGAGGATGCCCGACCCTCACCAGCTGCCTCAGAGCCGCGTTTAGGGCTGTGGGTTCCTCCAGTCTTGACAGTCTTAACGTTTCCTCACAAATGGTGTATGTGTCTCCTGGTGGACACTGAGTGTACATTTTGCCAACTTGAATTGTTTCGACATCCTCTTGCGTCATTTTTGGAGTCTGCTGGTGCTCTGCTGCAGAGACTGGCGCGGCAGCCGACGACGACTCCGCCCCCGAGGACGAGCGGGAACCCCCGCTCCCGGCGGATGAAGCCGCCCCGCCGGTCACCGCCACCTCCCGGAAGCCGAGATGACCCCTCCCTGTGGCCAGGAAACCCCCGACCTGACAGGAGAAATCCGTCGACTCCGGCCGCTCTGTCGGAACAGGAAGTGTGTAGGTCTCTCCCTCCTTGCGCGTGAGAAAGCCCCCACTCTGTGAAGAGGTAGACTCCAAGTTGGTCTGCTCGGTCGCCGGATCACCTGGAGGACTCCTCCTAATGGCCAGGAAGGACCCAACCTGGCAGGAGAAGTCCCGCATCTCCGGTCGCACGTCTGGAATTAAGACAGAATAGACCTTCCTCTCCTCCTCTCGCTCGTTGACCACCGAGGGCAGAGATTCCTGTGATTCCTTGAGCTTCCGCCACCGACCTGCATCTCGCAACTGCTTGCTCGGTGATTTTCGAGTGACTCTATAGCGCGTTGCCATAGTCTGTCCTCTGTATGAGCCGCTGTATCATTATTTTATAGGTTGCACACTCCTTACCAGGAGTGTTGCAGGTGCGTTTCCGGTATTTACATGGGATGCAGGTGGGCGTTTCTCTGTCGCACTTTGTTTTGTCATGCTTTTCGCTTCCACAATTCCCACATACTGGGTTTAGGAAGCTACAGTATTTTGCAACGTGTCCGTAGTCGTGACATTTGGTGCATTTAGCAAGGGCAGTATAATCCTTGACGGATATTGCATTATAGCCTACGTATAGTCTATTGGTTGTAATGATCTGTTTACGCAATTCCGGTGACACTTCAATGGCATGATGCACAGTGTTTCGGTCACGAGGACCTGCCTTGAAGCGGACCTTGAATTGTTCTATGAATTCTTCGCGAGTCATTTTGTCCTCAAAATTCTGTGCGTAAACACAGTCAGCCACATCGTCCTGGGTCATATATGATGGTACATCGTACATCATCATAAGTGGCCTTCGCTTTCTGGGCTTTTCGCATGTAAATGACTCCTGAATTCTAGTATTGTTCATTAGTTTGTCACTGTCCTCAGTAGAGGCCAGTTCAACTATCAATACGTTTTTTGTAGTCCTAATCTGATTTATTTTGATTTTGTCTACTCTAGGGTTTATACTCTTTTCAAACTTGGCTTTTGCAGTCTTGACATCGTCCCCTTTCTTAGGCTTTATGAAGACTGTTGGGACAGCCTTCTGTACGTTCTGCTTTATCGTATCTTGCACCGTGCGTTTTATAGTGATTGGTGCTGCCGCAACTGCAGCATAAGACTTCTGGGGCTTTGCCGCCTCTTTTCTAAGGCGGTCATTTTCCGCCTTTATCTCTTCATATTGCCCCTCGAGCTTGGCATGCGCCAAAGCCCAGTTGGCAACTTCTTCTTTGATCACCCGAATTTGATCTGCGGTGATCTTTCCATGTTTAACGCTTCGGTCTAGAAGCCGAAGAAAATGCGCGTGTCGCTCCATGACGGAGACGTTCGATCTTGCATCGAATGGAGCGTCTTGCTCCGGTAGCGCCGTATCACTCTCCACGTTTTCTGCCATCATTGATTGAATTGAAGAGTGATAAATTGGAGGCCCGTCTCTTACCCCGGACCGGCCTCTCTGGCATGGGGGGGGGGGGGGCAAATTGCAGCTCGCTCACCAGTCCCGCCCCTTGACCAAGAGCTTTAAGAGCTGCTGGGTTTAGCACGCCGTTTCCAGCGCACTAGTCCCCTTCCACAACCACATCACTGGGGATTTCACCCGTCCCTCCCCGGCAAATGCCCACCGCATTCCGGAGAGGCGGATTCACCTCTCGGCCTTCGCCCCCTACTCGGCCGAGTTCCCACCTAAAGGCCAAGAACCCAGTCCTACCCAGGTGCTGGGTCGGTCCCCCAGACTTTCGGGGGTCTGGCCCCATCTAACCTAGCCGGGGACATGTCACCATGCCCCGGCTTGACGGAGCATGTCCGGGACATCCCGTTCACGGCGATGAGCCTTTGCCGGCTCGGGCCGTGATCCCTCCCCAGCGAATGTGGCCGTGGGGTTTGCAGAGCTGAGATGTTGTTTGCCCTGCGAGGGACAGATCTTGTGTCCCTTGCGACGCAGCTTCCCCTGCGCCATGCACCCTTTGCTTTCGCCTTGGGTTGGGGGACCATTTAACGTCGTCCAGGACGTGAGGAACTACAGCAGCCAGACCGCAGGGCCCCAGGATCGTCGTGAGACTTACCCTCATACCCTCGCCCAGCCGCCGCGCTCAACTCAGGAGAGACAGGTGGTGTGTCTCTCGTTACGCAGCTTCCCCTGCGCCACGCACCCTTTGCTTTCGCTTGGGTTGGGGGCACTTAACGTCTTGCCGCGACGGGAGTTTTACGTCCTGCCTTGACACACGACAACCCTCACAAATCCACAGCCCAGAGATGTTGAAGGTGGTAGCTGGGTCTTATATGTGGAGTTTGACATCATCGAGACGGTGCGGCACTCAAGCCCGAGTTACGTTCCCCAGGGGGGTCTCCACACGTACCGGGGGATCATGACCGACCATGTCTCACCCACCGCTTTTGCTAGTTAACGGTGGGCCAGTGCGGACCGTGAGGATTGCACCCAGTTAAGGGCTAGCCGTTTAACGTCATGCATGGACGGCCCATCCCGTGTTAGCTTCGCCCCATCTGAGAGGGTTACTGAGCCAGAGAGCCACGACAAGGCCACGAGATTGGACATTACGGTCCCCGCCCCACTCAGGTTCCTCAGAGCCCCGACGCGTTCGTTGACTTCGGGGAATCAGAGGGTCTCCTGGCGGTTTTAACCCAGTTATGGGAGGCAACACACCTCCCCCAGGTGGCGCTGCGCAGACCGCTTTTCCCTGGAGTAGATAGGGACAGTATCGTACATGGTCACTGGTTTGGGTTTCCCCTCCCCAGAAGGTGGGTGTCATTGGGGATACCCGAGCTCTCGCTCATCCTCCCCTCTGCTCCACCACATGATCCACTATTTAGCTAGAACACTGTCTTCGGAAACCGACTTGGAAAAATTACCCCCAGTGTGGGGGAACGGACTCTCTATGTGGAGAAGCGCCTTTGGCCACCCTCAATACTGGGTGCCCACGGGGAACCACGTGGAGGCGGCGCCGCCACTGCTGGTGGCGACCCTTTCACCAGCAGTATAGCATCCGTTTTGGCATGATGTTTTTCTTTCTGGAGGTTTAGGGGGACCTCCTATGATCCTCCATGTTGGCTAGGCCCTCATGCCATTGATCACCGGTTGCCTAGTATCATATGCCAACTAGTTTCTGAGCGTTTGTTTTTACCTCACTACAACATACCCCTACCGCCACTGGTGTCCCAGAGTCCATGTAGAGGCATCCTCAGGGCTCTGAGAGAATGCTCGTCCCCCCTCCACACTCAGCCATGGTCCCTCCAAAGTGCGCGGATTATTGGGGCTGTAGAGTGCTCGTGGTAACACACGCTTCATCATCCGTTCCTATTTTTGTACATGTCCGAGGGGACAAAAGGCACTAATGCCGCCCAATTTAGTGCCTCCTTTTCCCATGGACGTTAATCATGGTGGTCGCTACCATTATAATGATTGGAAGGACCTTGATGTACTTACTGCTCCAGATCATGAACTATTCTCGCCACTTCTCTCCATTCAAAAACCTCCTCAGCAAAGGTCCTTAAGGCTGAGTAGCTCTCCTGTGTCTGCAGCAGTGATTCCTTCCTCAAGAGAGATTCGTGACCCACTGCTGCAGTTAGCTTCTCTCTGGGTTCTGTATATATTGTGCAGGCATACAATATGTGGTTAGCATCTTCCTCAGCACCACATACACAGTTCCCATTGTTCTCTATGCCTAGTTCTTGTAGTCTCTTCTTTAGGCCGTGATTTGTGAGCAGACATGTTACGGAGAAGGGTGGAGTTGTGTCTCGACGCCACACTGTCTGCCACAAGGAAACTTCTGGTATCCAGTTATAAGTTTCTCTGCCATTGTCTGAGTGACACCACCTGGCCTGCCACTCGTCCTGTAACAAAGAACTAATTTCCTCTAACATTTTACATCTATAGTTTCGACCTGCAGGAACTCTAGGAACCTCAAGACCTGCGACTGGTCCAGCAATTCCATGTCTAGCATGGTACAGCATGGCTGCTTTCACCACTTCCAGGTCTAGAGGCATGCATCCTGTGAGAGTCTGTAGTGCTTCTGTCGACACCGTTCGACAGGCCCTCGTCATCTGCAACAAAAATGGCCTTTGTATCGTCATTAGTATTCTCCTAGTGTACCTGTGCTTTGTACGGTCTCCCCATGCTGCTGCGCCATACTTGCAGACAGATAAACAAAGTGCCTCGTATATTAGTCTCAGGGTTTTCTTTTGCAGCCCCCACTCCGACCTACTTACTCTTGTGAGAGCGCCAGAAACGGCAGATAGCTTCTTTTGGATATTTTTTACATGGGAGGTGAACAGGCGCCTTTCATCAAGTGTTATGCCAAGGTAGGTATGTTCCTGGACAAACCTAACTCTTTCCCCATCAAGTTCAAGTCTGGGTGGTCTTTCTCTATCAAATTTACCTTTGATGGTTATGGCTACCGTTTTCTGTTTGGAGATCCCTAGTTTATTTTGTGTGGTCCATTCGCTTATGGCTTGTAGTGCTCTCCTACCTCTCTCTTCGAGCTGCGACCTACTCTTCCCTTTTATGATGATGGCTAGATCATCTGCGTAGGCCACTTTATCCCATTGCTCACCATCTGTCGGTTGTACCACTTCGTCAAATACCAGGTTCCAGAGAAAGGGCCCACAGATAGAACCTTGTGGGCAGCCCTTTGAGATGTTTTTCGTAACTGACCCAGAGTTGCTGTGGACAGTGGCCTTCCTGTTCTTAAAGTAGTTTTCTACTAGGTGGTACATGTTTTGGGGACAACTCATCGCTCTGAGTCGCCTCATTACACTTGGCCACCACAGATTGTCGAAGGCGCCTGCTATGTCCACAAAAATGACAACAACATATTTTTCGTCACAGTTTACACTGGAGACAACCCGCCTGATTGCCATTTCTGTGGATGCACCCTTTCTGAAACCAAATTGGTTTGTTGCCTTCAGTCCTGACTCTTCATATCTTTTGTCCAGTCTGGTCACTATTAGCCTTTCCAATACTTTGCCGAGGATAGGGAGCAGGCAGATAGGTCGATATGATTTCACCTCATCCCTTGGCTTTGTGATAGACTTAAGTAGTATGCAGACGTTTCCGGTTTTCCAATTGTTGGGGAAGGTGGACTCTCTAAGGCAGCTGTTGTAGGTGTCAATGAGGTGTGCAGGACTGTGTTCCCACACACGCTTTATCATGGCATCATCTATCCCATCTGGTCCTGTGGCTTTGTGTGGTCTGCATGCCTTCACTGCAGCCTCTATCTCTTGTACTGAGAAGTCTGGCTCCGTTTCTTCGTTGTGGTACGCTATATTTTGCTCCTTCACAGCTGATTGCTGTGTTGTGTCCTCCTCTGGGTCATCATCCGGTAGTAAGTTATTCTGCAGTTCTTTCACTGTTTCCTGCCAGGTCATGGTAGGGCCTCGTCCGGCAACTTTTACATTGCTGAGGACAGTTTCGGTGCCATATTTAGGGCGGAGGATTCTATCAGTCAGCTTCCAGGGGTCATTGCCATTGCAGTCTTTTATCCATTTTTTCCAAGTATCTGTCTTTGCTCTCACCATTTCCTTATTATATTTATTTTTGGTGCTTCTGTATGTTGCCTTTGCTGCCAGGATTTCTGTCTCATGATTTGCACGGCGTGCATTCTGAAGCCGGTGTCGAGCTGCAATTGTGTCCTGCCGCATTTTTGTCAGAGTTTCATTCCACCAGGGTACAGCATCTTTCAGCCGTGTTCTTCTTCTCATGGCCTTCCTGCAGCACTCTTGTATTGCTGTCTGTAGGAAGTCTACTTTATCATTTGCAGTTGTTCCTGCTGCGTTTGGCCAATTTTCCATTCTGGTGGTCAGCTGGCGGTCAAAAACTTGCCATTTTGCAAAGGTGGTGTTGTATCTCAGTAGCTCTTCTGTGACCCTCTCCCTCTGTTGTTTTGAGATCTCAAACGTGATGGCCCTGTGGTCACTTGAGGTCCATTCCTCTTGAATCGTCCATCTAGAGACCATCCTTGATATGTTTGCTGAGCAAAGTGTTACGTCAATGTTGTTTTCCCCAGCTGGCCCGCTGGAAGTTGTTAGTGGTGAATCTCGATTTAATACAGTTAAGCCATGTTGGAAGATGAGATCCTCTAGTTTTCTTCCTGCTTCATCTGTGTCCAGGCTGTGCCATAAAGGTGACATGGCATTCGCATCCATTGCTATTATGACAGCTTTTCCTTGGATTTCGTGGATGATGGTATCCAGACGATGTAGATATTCATCAATTGGCGTGTGGAACTGGCAGTATAGGCTTACTAAGTATATTTCTCCGAAGTCGCCTGTTACTGCAGCTACAGCGGTATGAGCATCACAAAGGGAGCTTATCTGCAGAACAGTCAGGTTCGTATTTCTTATTCCTATGGCTGCTTTCGGTATCCCATGATTGCTGCTGTACACTAGGCGGAAATCTGGAGGATATCCTTTAATGTTATTTCCTGTAACATAGGGCTCTTGGATAAGAACAATATCAAGGTTTTCCTCTTCCATCTTAAATGATGCTTGACTAGGTACTACTTTGGATCTCTGCCCATTTATTTGGAGAAACTTGAGGGTGCTGGACTTTGTGTTCACCTTATCTACCTGCCGACCTAGGGACTGTGGCGTATAAGTGTTACTGGCCATATTCAGTTCTTTGTTCTTCTTTCGCCATGAATCTGACATATTCGGGGCAGTTTTTGTCCATTACTGAGTGGTCATGTGGCTTCTTCCAGTGCTTACAGTTTGCACATTGTGGTGCCTTGTTCCTGCTACAGCATTCCTTAATGCTATGTCCTGGTGCTGCACAGTGCCCACAGATTGTTTCAGCACTTCTGCAAGTTTGTGTTGTATGCCCAAAACCATGGCATTTGTAGCACCTGGTCGCCTTGCTGAACTTCTGCAGCCTGTGAGAGGTACAGTTTATGTATGCTCTACCTTGCGCCATCAGATGATGCCAATACTTTGCTTCCATTTCCAGAACGATGTTTACAGTATCTGTGTTCCTTGGACCTGTTTTAAATAGTGCTCTTATTCCTGTCTCAGCTGCATTCTTTGTGCCACCTATTGAAGAAAGATTCCTCGTGTACAGCTCCATTACCAGTTCCTCTTCGCTGATTTGCCTTGGGACATCAAACAGGATCACCCTTGGGTTTTTCTTCCTGGGGTCAGTTACTGTGATCCCTGAATCGCCTATTTCCCTACATTTCTTTATTTTCTCTGCTTCAGCGTCATTTGGTACCTCTAAGATGACGCCACTATCCTTCAGAGTCCTACATTTCGTAATCTTGACGTCCTTCAGTGTTCCTTTTACAATGTCTTTTATGGTGTCTTGAAGCTCTTTCTCTGGCTGTTTTCCATCTGCTGGTCTAAAAACAAGGACTTTTGGGGTCTGGTTTGGCATAGGTCTTATATCAGTTTTGGCTTTGCTTGCGCTGACTGCAGTGGCATAGCTCACAGGTGGTTGTTCTGTTGCTGGGGGAGATTCCTTCAGGC
>NC_064922.1:583885655-583888155 GCF_023897955.1 Schistocerca gregaria
CTTTGAGACAAGCATATGACTACTGGCAGGATCAACCAGGGAGCTGCGTCAACGAGAGCTGAGCAGCCGGCCGCCCGGGAGTGTGTCCCGAGGGCCCGCGCGAACACGCAAGCGTCCGCTCAATTATTCTGCAAACAGGAGGAGGCTGAGCTCCCCTGCACGATACACCTCGAAACCCTCTCAGGTCCCGGCGGCGCGCAGCGCCGTCCTAAGTACTTGGTCGGGTTCGAGATAGGCGCAATCGCCCGGAGATAGGCGAGTAGACGCTTTCAGTGCGAACACCCGTGCTCCCAACTGAGCTTGCCGCTGCCGACAGAGGCCCGGGAGCGTGCTGTCGTGGCATTGCCGGCGGGAAACAACACGCGCCACCTACGGTGACCGGCAGCTCCAACGCCAGCGCCACAGAAGGGCAAAGCCCCACTTGGGTGCAGAAGCGAACTCTCCCAGCACAGCGCACGCGCCAACACGTCCGCAGAGCTGCGATACAAACCACCTGCGAGAACCGCTGGGGGCGACCGAGCAGCAGACGGCGTCGCGACGCCGAGTGCCGGGCGGCGGCGCATCCTCAACGCACACAGTCCGCAATCGGACCAGCACACTGCAGATGTCCACCGCGCTTCGCACCGGGCTCGGCAGAACCCACTTTGGCCGCCTGGCGCCGCGCGCAGGGTGCGCCGGCGCATAGCTGGGACGCCAGCCGGGCCCGTCGGCCGGCGCTCCTGCCACTGGGCGGCCCCCACCAGCCGGCTGTAGTGCGTGCGCTCACGCAGCGCGCGGCCAGCACGCTGGGCGGCCCCCCCTCACCGGCCGGGGACTGTCCCACCAAGCCACAGCCTCGTATCGCTTCATACCCACATGGCCAACTCAGGTTCGGGGGCATGGCGGGTACCGCCGAAACAACCGGTTCATAGATGTACCGATCGTCGCTATCACCGATGCACCTGCAGCGCGAACAACCGCTCAACAACTGATTTCCAGTTCATTTGCGGATCTTTGGCAGCAAACGTATACGTCAATCTACATTTGCGAAATCTACGATTCTGGCATGCCTGCATGTTATGTGTCACGACACGCTACATCAGCCCACATACACACTGCGGCATGTACACGAGAGAACACGTGGAAGATGGTCCGCGCACGTGTGCAATGTCCCTTGCGCGGTCGACTGTCAACCGGCCTCTGTAGCATGTCGCAGATGTGGAACGCGGTCCACCGTGCTATCATGTTGTGTGGGGCAATACGATTAAATAGGAAAACCCTCGTCGCTACATCAACAGACGGCTCACGCTGATTCCCGGCAGAGGGAGGAGGGGGGGGGGGCCAACATGCAATACTTTCGTCCGTACCTACCTACCACATGTCTGTACGGCGTACAACAGTGCAATCTCGCTGTAATGGGGAGACGAGACAAGTAGCATCGTGCACAACATATGGCCCTTATGATTCGCCATTGTAGGGCGCAGCCGGTGTACGGTCAAGCATGTGCCACATTATGTCACTCAGTACGTAACGACGGATGATCAGTGTGGGTTACGCGTACATCAGCGGACAGTCCACACAGGCCGTACCACAACGTACACTGACTGCATCGACAACCGAATGCAACTGAACAGCTGCAAGGCTCATTTCACAAACAAACGCCTGACCGACCAGCTTGGAAGGGCAGGAGGGGAGGGCGATATTCGTTCTGTAGCGGTACACCCTTCCAGTGGTTAGCGGGACTGTGTAGAAAGTACGCAACACTCGAAAGACATTTATGTGAGGGTACGCACCATGGCATCGAGAAATACACATGACACCAGAGGATCCAAGCAGTGAACTATGTTCAGAGGGTTGCTGTTAGGCAAAGCTACATTCCTGTGACGTTACATGTGACAGTTAAGGTGCAGTGTAAGTTAGGTTAAGGTGCAGTGTAAGTTAGGTTAAGGTGCAGTGTAACTTAGGTTAAGGTGCAGTGTAACTTAGGTTAAGGTGCAGCGTAACTTAGGTTAAGGTGCAGCGTAACTTAGGTTAAGGTGCAGCGTAACTTAGGTTAAGGTGCAGCGTAACTTAGGTTAAGGTGCAGCGTAACTTAGGTTAAGGTGCAGCGTAACTTAGGTTAAGGTGCAGCGTAACTTAGGTTAAGGTGCAGCGTAACTTAGGTTAAGGTGCAGCGTAACTTAGGTTAAGGTGCAGCGTAACTTAGGTTAAGGTGCAGCGTAACTTAGGTTAAGGTGCAGCGTAACTTAGGTTAAGGGGCCAACGTGGGTTAGGTTAAGGGCCAACGTGGGTTAGGTTAAGGGCCAACGTGGGTTAGGTTAAGGGCCAACGTGGGTTAGGTTAAGGGCCAATGTGGGTTAGGTTAAGGGCCAACGTGGGTTAGGTTAAGGGCCAACGTGGGTTAGGTTAAGGGCCAACGTGGGTTAGGTTGCCAGAGATGTGTCAAATCAGGATGTACGTTTGGCTGGTGTCAGGTGGTGGGTTGGTTCGATGCCTTTATAAGGGGTGTGGCCAAAGGGTA
>NC_064922.1:583893155-583898155 GCF_023897955.1 Schistocerca gregaria
GCCAGCACTTGTTTGAACTATGGCCTTCCTATTTGTGAAATAGTTTTCCATTAGTCGGTATATGTTTAGTGGGCAGCCTATTTCTCGTAGCCTCCTCATGACACTTGGCCACCATAAATTGTCAAACGCCCCAGCAATATCCACAAAGATGGCCATGACATACTTCTCCTCACACACAGTATTGTGTAGCACTTGCCTAATAGCCATCTCTGTGGATGCACCTTTCCTGAATCCGAACTGGTTTGGGGCTTTAAGACCTGAGGCTTCGTATTGTTCCTCCAGGCGCCATACCATTAGTCTTTCAAGTACTTTCGCTAGTATAGATAGAAGACATATGGGACGATATGATTTTGGTTCATCTCTAGGCTTTTCATGGGACTTGAGCAATATGCACACAAGTCCTTCCTTCCACGACTCCGGTACAGTATGTTCATGAAGGCAAGAGTTGAAAATATCCATTAGGAGAGATGGATGTGTACGCCATATTCTTTTGATTATTAGGTCATCAATACCATCAGGGCCTGTAGCTTTCTTCGGTTTACATGCTTTGATGGCAGCGTCCACTTCCTCTCTCGAAAACTCTGGTGCGTTTTTTATATTGTTGTACCTAATGTTTCCCGCCTTAACTTCTTCCTGATGATCTGTATCCTCCTCTGGTTTGTCATCAGGAAGAAGAGAGCACAGGAGATACTGTATTGTGTCCTTCCACGTCATTGTTTGGGTCTGGTTTGGAAGTTTTATGTTGCTGAGGACGTTTTCTGTACCTGTTTTTGGTCGGAGTATTTTTTGAGTTGCTGCCCAGGGATTGTTGTTGTCACAGTCAGATACCCATTTCTTCCATGCATCCTCTTTAGCAATGGTGATCTGTTTTGTGTAATCGTTGCGTCTTCTGTTGTACTCTTGTTTAGCGGCTTCGATTTCTTCTGGAGTTCCATTTCTGCGGGCATTTTGCAATGTTCGTCGTGCTGTCACTGTATTTTGTCGCTGTAGTCTAAGTGTCTCGTTCCACCATGGTATAGGGTGCTGTAGCCAGGTTCTTTTTCTCATTGATTCTTTGCAGCTAGCTTGTACTGCCCCTTCAAAGCATCGGACTTTCTCATTAACGTCCATTGCTTGTATATTCTCCAGGTTTTCTATTTCCTTTGCAAAGCACTGATCAAAAATTGCCCATTTTCCAAATTGTGTGTTGTATTTTTCTTGCATTTTAGCTGTTCTGTTTCTACATTGTGGGGCAATTTCATATGTTATGGCCCTGTGATCGCTGGTTGTCCATCCCCCATGTACCTTCCATTTTGTCGTTGTTCTAGCCAGAATCGTTGTACAAATAGTGAGGTCTATGTTACTCTCTCCATTTGGTCCACTGAAAGTTGTTAATGGAGATTCCTCATTCAGTAGTACAAGACCATGCTGGTAGATGAAGTCTTCCATCTTCCTACCATCCCCATCTGCCATATCACCATACCATAATGCAGATGTCGCATTTGCATCTAGGCCTATAATTACTGGTTTTCCAGCTAAGTTGTGCAGTATGTCCTCAAGTTTATTCAGGAAGCGGTCAATAGGTTCACCATACTGACAGTACACACACACCAGGTACAGCTCTCCAAAGGCTCCACTTATGCTTGCCACACATGTATGTGTATCAGAGAACGTGTTTAGCTGAAGTACATTTAAGCTCTTAGTACGAATGATTATAGCTGCCTTTGGTGTTCCATGTTTGGAGCTGTAAACCATTCGATAACCCAGTGGATAGCCTTTGATTTTGTTGTCTAGTGTGTACGGTTCCTGTACCAATAGTACATCTAACTCCTCTTCCTCCATTTTCATGACTAGTTGGTCAGGTACTGTTTTAGATCTTTGTCCATTTATTTGAAGGATTTTTAAGGGGCGAAGTTGTAAGTCCATTTAGGATCTATGGTCTGAGGGTGGTACATCGTTGTTCTTACTTCCCATAGTCGGTCATTCGTTGTATTGCTTCTTTTGCTCTTTTGTATTCAGGGCAGTTTTGGTCCAGAACTGAGTGTTTGCAGTCTTTCTTCCTGCGTTTGCAGTTCGCGCAATGTGGTGGTTGTTCTTTAAGCCTGCATTCTTTGAAGGAGTGTCCAGGTGCTGCACAGTGTCCACATATTGTTTCAGCGCTTGTGCATCTTGTTGATGTGTGGCCAAAGCCCTGGCATTTATAGCACCTGCTAATATTTGTGTAATTTTGCACCCTGTGTGATGTACAGTGGACATACACTCGTCCTTGGTCAGTCAGCCTGTTCCATATTTTTGGTGCCACCTCCAGCACTAGGTTCACCACTTCTCGATTCTTTTGTCCAGTTTTGAAGGCGATCTGTGTTCCACTCACAACCTCTTCAAGTGTGAGGCCTGTTCTCGACAGATTCCTTTCATACAGCTCAGTTTTCAGCTGTTCTTCTTGCATTTCTCTTGGAACATCAAAGAGAATTACCCTGGGATTCCTTTTCTTGGGGTCCTGGATGGTAAGCCCAGAACGACTAAGCTCTTCACACTCCTTCAGTCTATTAGCTTCTTCGGTGTCTGGGAATTCTAGTATTACGTTTTTGTCCCTTGTAGTCTTAAATTTCGTGACCCTCACATCTTTCAGCGATGTCGAGATGACTTTTTTTACTGTTTCCTCGAGATCTTTTGCTGCTTGTTGTGCTCCTTCTGCTGGCTTTACAACCAGTAATTTGGGCTCAGGTTTTGGGCCTTGAATTTTGTTGGTGGGTATCACTTTGGTGGATGCCTTGGAAGCATATGTTTCCTGTACTGGTATTTTTGCAGCTTGGGCAGCTTTAGTGCACCTGAGTTCCGTTTTCAGTTCCAAGATTTCCATTTCGTATCTCCGCACAATTTGCTCATATGCTGATAATTTTCCCAAAATAAACTTTTTCTGGACATTGTTTATCTTGTTTGTCTCATTGAAAAGGAACGCCACTATTTCTTCCCTCATAGCTGCCATGTTTTCCAGATCTTCCTGGGATTTGGAGGTATCGTTCTCCATGGGGGCCAGCGAGTTTCTGTTGGGCTCTGTTATTGTAGGCGACATTTCTTTGTTTGTTCCCATTCTTGTTTTGTTTTTGGGTGTTACCTTGTGTGTTTCATGTGGCCTTTTCTCGAGTTATTAAGTGTGTCCTTGTAGAATCCGCTATTGTACACTTGCGCGTGAAACACTCCGCCGGTTCGTTAGTCGCGAGTGGCTTAGCACAGCGCGTAGTGCTGCTGCAGAGCTGGTTTCTGGTCCTCACCGGCCGCCTGGGGACGAGCCTACCTGGGCGGGCTGGGGACAAGCGCGTCGGCTGCCTGCCTGCAGCGACCGAGCCGGCCGGGCGCTGGAATGCGGTCGCTCTCGCGGGGTGGTGGGCGGGGGCAGTCTGTTGCGCTCTGTAGGGTCCGCTCGCTGCCGCGGCTTCAAAAACACAGGTCAAGCAAATCGGAAATTCACACTCGTGGCGGAGTATGGTGTACATTAACACTGTATTAGTTTAAATTGTCCATATCTTTCCAGAATTTGCAGAAGGACGGCAGTAAATTAACTTCGCACCAGCTCCACCCGCATTTGCGGATCACGCACCCCACAGCAAATACAATTTAACTATTGACACTATGAGACTGAAAAATTATTTTAATCACTGTTCGCGGCTGAGGGAGGTTTACGCCAACACTTTGTTAGGGTATATTATTCATATCTTCTCAGATTTGGAAGGCGTAGAGCCTATAGTAGCCTCCCATCGGCTGTAATCGTATTTACGGACAGCGCCAGTAGCGAATAACAAGGTTTCATTATTCACACTATCAATTTAAAATTATTTTTCAATCACTGAGCATGACTAAAGAATGTGTGCACTACCACTGTATTAGATTGCATTGTCCTTATCTTGTCACATTCCTTAGAAATAAGTGCCGCAATCACATGGGTGGAGAGCGCACGTCATGACGACATCAATTTACTTTTTGACAGTAAACACAGGGGGTGGCCAAGGGGCTCAAACTAGCTTCGCGCCTGGCACATCGCATGTACGGACAGCGCGGGCCACAACAAGAACAATTTTGATTTAGATTGTCTGTGTCTAAAAATTATTTTAAACACTGAACATTATCAATTAATATCAACAATATCACTGGATTATGTTACATTGTACATATAATAACACCTCCAAGAGAAATAATGACCTAAAATAACATCGACCTGCCGCGGTCGAATGCACGGCCAGCGTAGGCCACGGGAAAAAAAAAAAAAAAAAACGCTGGGGGTGATCAAGAGGAGTGTACTCTACCACTGTATTAGAATTACATTGACCTTAATTTGTCGCAAGGGACTAAGCTGCCTCGCAGCAAGGAAGATCCGTGGGAGGCCAAGGCACGGGACCGAGCTCGGATCCTGCACGCAGGTTGAAGCACCGGGGCGCGAACGCCGCGCAGGCGCGCGCATCCTGCACCGCCGGCCAGCACGAGGCCAACCAACGGCGAGAGCAGACCACGCCCGCGCTAAACGCCCGCACTTACCGGCACCCCTACGGCACTCACCTCGCCCAGGCCCGGCACGTTAGCGCTGACCCACTTCCCGACCAAGCCCGACACGCCCCGATCCTCAGAGCCAATCCTTATCCCGAAGTTACGGATCCAATTTGCCGACTTCCCTTACCTACATTATTCTATCGACTAGAGGCTCTTCACCTTGGAGACCTGCTGCGGATATGGGTACGAACCGGCGCGACACCTCCACGTGGCCCTCTCCCGGATTTTCAAGGTCCGAGGGGAAGATCGGGACACCGCCGCAACTGCGGTGCTCTTCGCGTTCCAAACCCTATCTCCCTGCTAGAGGATTCCAGGGAACTCGAACGCTCATGCAGAAAAGAAAACTCTTCCCCGATCTCCCGACAGCGTCTCCGGGTCCTTTTGGGTTACCCCGACGAGCATCTCTAAAAGAGGGGCCCGACTTGTATCGGTTCCGCTGCCGGGTTCCGGAATAGGAACCGGATTCCCTTTCGCCCAAC
>NC_064922.1:583903155-583905655 GCF_023897955.1 Schistocerca gregaria
TACAAACCACCTGCGAGAACCGCTGGGGGCGACAGAGCAGCAGACGGCGTCGCGACGCCGAGTGCCGGGCGGCGGCGCATCCTCAACGCACACAGTCCGCAATCGGACCAGCACACTGCAGATGTCCACCGCGCTTCGCACCGGGCTCGGCAGAACCCACTTTGGCCGCCTGGCGCCGCGCGCAGGGTGCGCCGGCGCATAGCTGGGACGCCAGCCGGGCCCGTCGGCCGGCGCTCCTGCCACTAGGCGCCCCCCACCAGCCGGCTGTAGTGCGTGCGCTCACGCAGCGCGCGGCCAGCACGCCGGGCGGCCCCCCCTCACCGGCTGGGGACTGTCCCACCAAGCCACAGCCTCGTATCGCTTCATACCCACATGGCCAACTCAGGTTCGGGGGCATGGCGGGTACCGCCGAAACAACCGGTTCATAGATGTACCGATCGTCGCTATCACCGATGCACCTGCAGCGCGAACAACCGCTCAACAACTGATTTCCAGTTCATTTGCGGATCTTTGGCAGCAAACGTATACGTCAATCTACATTTGCGAAATCTACGATTCTGGCATGCCTGCATGTTATGTGTCACGACACGCTACATCAGCCCACATACACACTGCGGCATGTACACGAGAGAACACGTGGAAGATGGTCCGCGCACGTGTGCAATGTCCCTTGCGCGGTCGACTGTCAACCGGCCTCTGTAGCATGTCGCAGATGTGGAACGCGGTCCACCGTGCTATCATGTTGTGTGGGGCAATACGATTAAATAGGAAAACCCTCGTCGCTACATCAACAGACGGCTCACGCTGATTCCCGGCAGAGGGAGGAGGGGGGGGGGCCAACATGCAATACTTTCGTCCGTACCTACCTACCACATGTCTGTACGGCGTACAACAGTGCAATCTCGCTGTAATGGGGAGACGAGACAAGTAGCATCGTGCACAACATATGGCCCTTATGATTCGCCATTGTAGGGCGCAGCCGGTGTACGGTCAAGCATGTGCCACATTATGTCACTCAGTACGTAACGACGGATGATCAGTGTGGGTTACGCGTACATCAGCGGACAGTCCACACAGGCCGTACCACAACGTACACTGACTGCATCGACAACCGAATGCAACTGAACAGCTGCAAGGCTCATTTCACAAACAAACGCCTGACCGACCAGCTTGGAAGGGCAGGAGGGGAGGGCGATATTCGTTCTATAGCGGTACACCCTTCCAGTGGTTAGCGGGACTGTGTAGAAAGTACGCAACACTCGAAAGACATTTATGTGAGGGTACGCACCATGGCATCGAGAAATACACATGACACCAGAGGATCCAAGCAGTGAACTATGTTCAGAGGGTTGCTGTTAGGCAAAGCTACATTCCTGTGACGTTACATGTGACAGTTAAGGTGCAGTGTAAGTTAGGTTAAGGTGCAGTGTAAGTTAGGTTAAGGTGCAGTGTAACTTAGGTTAAGGTGCAGCGTAACTTAGGTTAAGGTGCAGCGTAACTTAGGTTAAGGTGCAGCGTAACTTAGGTTAAGGTGCAGCGTAACTTAGGTTAAGGTGCAGCGTAACTTAGGTTAAGGTGCAGCGTAACTTAGGTTAAGGTGCAGCGTAACTTAGGTTAAGGGGCCAACGTGGGTTAGGTTAAGGGGCCAACGTGGGTTAGGTTAAGGGGCCAACGTGGGTTAGGTTAAGGGCCAACGTGGGTTAGGTTAAGGGCCAACGTGGGTTAGGTTAAGGGCCAACGTGGGTTAGGTTAAGGGCCAACGTGGGTTAGGTTAAGGGGCCAACGTGGGTTAGGTTAAGGGGCCAACGTGGGTTAGGTTAAGGGGCCAACGTGGGTTAGGTTAAGGGCCAACGTGGGTTAGGTTAAGGGCCAACGTGGGTTAGGTTAAGGGCCAACGTGGGTTAGGTTAAGGGCCAACGTGGGTTAGGTTAAGGGCCAACGTGGGTTAGGTTAAGGGCCAACGTGTGTTAGGTTAAGGGGCCAACGTGGGTTAGGTTAAGGGCCAACGTTAGTTAGGTTAAGGGCCAACGTGGGTTAGGTTGCCAGAGATGTGTCAAATCAGGATGTACGTTTGGCTGGTGTCAGGTGGTGGGTTGGTTCGATGCCTTTATAAGGGGTGTGGCCAAAGGGTATTTTATTACTTGTACCTTTTGTGTTGTGGCGTGGCGTGGCGTGGCGTTGCGTTGCGTCTTGTGTTGATACTGGGTGGACCACTGTGGGTGTTGCTGGCTGATTTGAGCTGCGTTGTTTGCGGGTGATGTGAGACATTCTGTCTTATTAGTGGACGTCACATTCCTCGTGTCGTTCTTTGGATAGTGTCCTGTGGCAGCGAGGATAAAATGGATGTTGTTGAACGCTAGTGCTTTGGTGCTTTCGCTTTGTTACACACGGAGTGGACTGTGAGATAGGGTGACTGGGTCGAGTGCGGTTCACACTGTCCTCCCCAGTTTACAGTATGTATCATCTATGTATGTGGTCCTGCATCATTTACTAAGGAGGG
>NC_064922.1:583910655-583913155 GCF_023897955.1 Schistocerca gregaria
CATCAGGGCCTGCAGCAGAGCTCCGAGGTGGTAGGGCAGTAGCCACTTCTTCCGCAGTGATAGGAGCCCATAGCTTGTGGAAGGGCACCCTCTTCGAGAATGGCAACAGCCTCTCAGAAAGACCCTCACCGCGTGGAGGGCGCGACCTGACACGCGGTGGAGTAAAGAGGTCTGTCCAATACTCGATCAGCCCCGGGATGGACGGGGGCTGGTGCAGAAGGGTGCCATCAAGAAGCCCATTAATGCAACGTGCCGCATTCTTCTTGAAGGCACGCTGGACTACTGCATACTCCCACCTTCTCCGAGCACGCTTCCGCTCTGGAGGCTGTTGGCTCCGCACGTTTACTGAGTGATGGGCTGCTGGCTCCATACTCCCAATTTCATCCAAAGCGGGCAGCAAAATGGCTACCTTAAGAGAGTCATAGTTACTCCCGCCGTTTACCCGCGCTTGCTTGAATTTCTTCACGTTGACATTCAGAGCACTGGGCAGAAATCACATTGCGTCAACAACCGCTAGGGCCATCGCAATGCTTTGTTTTAATTAGACAGTCGGATTCCCCCAGTCCGTGCCAGTTCTGAGTTGATCGTTGAATGGCGGCCGAAGAGAATCCGCGCACCCGCGCGCCCCCGGAGGAGCACGCTAAGGCGGACGCGGCCTCGCAGCAAGGAAGATCCGTGGGAGGCCAAGGCACGGGACCGAGCTCGGATCCTGCACGCAGGTTGAAGCGCCGGGGCGCGAACGCCGCGCAGGCGCGCGCATCCTGCACCGCCGGCCAGCACGAGGCCAACCAACGGCGAGAGCAGACCACGCCCGCGCTAAACGCCCGCACTTACCGGCACCCCTACGGCACTCACCTCGCCCAGGCCCGGCACGTTAGCGCTGACCCACTTCCCGACCAAGCCCGACACACCCCGATCCTCAGAGCCAATCCTTATCCCGAAGTTACGGATCCAATTTGCCGACTTCCCTTACCTACATTATTCTATCGACTAGAGGCTCTTCACCTTGGAGACCTGCTGCGGATATGGGTACGAACCGGCGCGACACCTCCACGTGGCCCTCTCCCGGATTTTCAAGGTCCGAGGGGAAGATCGGGACACCGCCGCAACTGCGGTGCTCTTCGTGTTCCAAACCCTATCTCCCTGCTAGAGGATTCCAGGGAACTCGAACGCTCATGCAGAAAAGAAAACTCTTCCCCGATCTCCCGACGGCGTCTCCGGGTCCTTTTGGGTTACCCCGACGAGCATCTCTAAAAGAGGGGCCCGACTTGTATCGGTTCCGCTGCCGGGTTCCGGAATAGGAACCGGATTCCCTTTCGCCCAACGGGGGCCAGCACAAAGTGCATCATGCTATGACGGCCCCCATCAACATCGGATTTCTCCTAGGGCTTAGGATCGACTGACTCGTGTGCAACGGCTGTTCACACGAAACCCTTCTCCGCGTCAGCCCTCCAGGGCCTCGCTGGAGTATTTGCTACTACCACCAAGATCTGCACCGACGGCGGCTCCAGGCAGGCTCACGCCCAGACCCTTCTGCGCCCACCGCCGCGACCCTCCTACTCGTCAGGGCTTCGCGGCCGGCCGCGAGGACCGGCCATGACTGCCAGACTGACGGCCGAGTATAGGCACGACGCTTCAGCGCCATCCATTTTCAGGGCTAGTTGCTTCGGCAGGTGAGTTGTTACACACTCCTTAGCGGATTCCGACTTCCATGGCCACCGTCCTGCTGTCTTAAGCAACCAACGCCTTTCATGGTTTCCCATGAGCGTCGATTCGGGCGCCTTAACTCGGCGTTTGGTTCATCCCACAGCGCCAGTTCTGCTTACCAAAAGTGGCCCACTTGGCACTCCGATCCGAGTCGTTTGCTCGCGGCTTCAGCATATCAAGCAAGCCGGAGATCTCACCCATTTAAAGTTTGAGAATAGGTTGAGGTCGTTTCGGCCCCAAGGCCTCTAATCATTCGCTTTACCGGATGAGACTCGTACGAGCACCAGCTATCCTGAGGGAAACTTCGGAGGGAACCAGCTACTAGATGGTTCGATTAGTCTTTCGCCCCTATACCCAGCTCCGACGATCGATTTGCACGTCAGAATCGCTACGGACCTCCATCAGGGTTTCCCCTGACTTCGTCCTGGCCAGGCATAGTTCACCATCTTTCGGGTCCCAACGTGTACGCTCTAGGTGCGCCTCACCTCGCAATGAGGACGAGACGCCCCGGGAGTGCGGAGGCCGCCGCCCCGTGAAGGGCGGGGAAGCCCCATCCTCCCTCGGCCCGCGCAAGGCGAGACCTTCACTTTCATTACGCCTTTAGGTTTCGTACAGCCCAATGACTCGCGCACATGTTAGACTCCTTGGTCCGTGTTTCAAGACGGGTCGTGAAATTGTCCAAAGCTGAAGCGCCGCTGACGGGAGCGATTATTCCGCCCGAGAGCATCCCGAGCCAACAGCGGCGCGGGTCCGGGGCCGGGCCAGGTAGGTCCGTCATCCGGGAAGAACCGCG
>NC_064922.1:583928155-583935655 GCF_023897955.1 Schistocerca gregaria
ATTTGCCAGACTGTTGAGGACTCTGAAAGTGTCGGCACGCCGCAGCAAGGTATATGTATCTTGGCTAGGAAGTTGCGCTCTAAGTTCACTTGCCACTCCATCATACAACGTGCAGTTGTAGATGACGTGTTCGGGAGTTCCTTCCGGAGCACCACAGTCACACGCTGGTGTCGCCTGTTTACCAAATCGGCAAAGGTATGCCGGATATGGCCCATGTCCTGTCAGGAAGTGCAGCAGACCCCTACTTGGCTGAAAGTATCCCATTTTTAATCTTTCTGCAACATCTGGAAGTAACTCAAAAACTCGTCTCCCTGTTCCTTCCCCTTCCCACTGACTCTGCCATAGTTCCTCCCCCCTTCTCTTGATTGCGTATTTGTCCCCTACTTGCACACCCATGATTTCCCTAGTCTTTTCAATTTTGCCCTTTGTTACCCAATACCACGCTGCCTGCTCCCTAATTTTTATATCAAGGGGAAATAATCCCATAATAACTAGCAACGCCCCCCCAGGAGTAGTTCTGTATGCCCCAGCAGACCTTAGTAGCATACTTCGCTGCACCCTCCTCACAGCCATGGCAGGCGCCACCCTCGTGAGCCTGTGTGCCCAGACCCCGCTGGCATACCCTACTAAGGAAGTCAGAATACTATTATGATATAATTTTATAAGGTGGGGGGGTAAGTGAAATCTTTTGTGTCCTATGTTTATTAAGTTATTAAGGATTTCTATCGCGCGCTGTGCAATCATTTCTATGTGCGTCGCGTAATTCCATTTTTCGTCTATTACTACTCCAAGATACCTAGCTTCGCGTCGCCGGAGAACTGGGGCTCCCGCAATCCTGACAGTTGGATTTCTTATCAGACTGCCTTTTAGTAGAAGATATGTTGATTTGTGTGGTGCAATTTTCATTTTTGCCTCTCGGCACCATTCCTGGAGAATTTGCATTGACCTTTCCACTTTTCGCTCTAAGTCTTCTCGGCTACGGCCACCTACCAGCAGGAGGAGGTCGTCAGCGTAGGCTATCACGTCTAGCACATCTCTACATTGTTGTAACCTGACTAACAGGGGCTCTATGTTTACGTCCCAAAAGAGTGGCCCCAGGACCGATCCCTGGGGGCACCCCTTCGTACAGGTCTTACTTACTCTCTCGCTAGGCGATGATAGCCAGACCTCCCTGTCCATGCAATAGCTCCTCAGACAGCCATACAGGGGCCCTGGACACTCCATCTCACGCAAACGTGAGAAGAGCGAGGGCCACCAGAGGTTGTCAAAGGCGCCACTGATGTCCACCATGATGCCTACGACATACTTGTGCGTGGATGAGCCACAGACCTCAGCCGCCAGGGCGATTGCGTCAGACGCTGATCGCCCCGGCCTAAAGCCGAACTGCCTGTCACTCATTCCACGCAGCATCCTATGTGCGGTCAGTCTGTCCGCCAGCAGCCTCTCCAGCAGCTTCCCCATGATGTCTAACAGGCATATAGGTCTATAGGATTTGGGATCCATGGGGTCCTTGTCTTTTCCTTTTTGTATGATTACTACATTTGCAGTCTTCCATACTCTCGGGAATTTCCCAGCTGTGAGACACTCATTGAAGAGCCGCGTTAGAGGAGCCACCAGCTGTGGGGGGAGGAACTGTACCACCTCTGCTACAATGCCGTCCGGTCCTGGCGCCTTCCCCTTCTTTAATGATTTGATATGTGCTGCGACTTCTGCTTCAGAGAAAGGGTACACTCTAGTATTATTGGTATATTCTAGAGAATCCTCCCTGCGGATTTGCCTTTGAGAGTCATCATCATCATGTTCATCATCGTCCGGTAGCAGAGTGCGCAGGAGAACTTCAGCAGTTTCCTTCCACGACTCTGTCACTCGGTCTCCATCTCGGATGGTCGAGAGAACCGCGGGGGATTTAACCTTTTCCCTTACGAGTTTGTAGGGTATTCCCCAGGGATCGGTATCGAGCTGATTTAGCACATACTTCTCCCAACTCCTTGTTCTTACTTCCTTTAATTCCCTTTGAAAATTTTCTTTCTCATCTCTGTAACGCTGCAGCCAGTATTGCTTCTCTTGCCAGACGGCACTTCGCTGGTAATACCTCCTCGCCCGTCTAACAGACCGACGCATACCTTCCAGTTCGGCAGTCCATGGTGATGGTGAGGCCGCCACGGCCCTCCTCCTGGTTGGCACGGCGACCTTTACCGCCCTAACGATGGAGCCTACCAGTTCTTCGGCGTACCTGTCGACATCCAGGCCACCCTCAGGCAACGGAGGAACGTCACACTCCTGAGCCAGGCATTCCCAATTTGTCTTGTGAAAGTTGTATTGAATCTCCCACCCCAGGTCCCAGCGGCACTCTTCATCTCCTATGCAAAAAGTAATCAAGTTGTGATCGCTTGTGGTAGCGTGCTCTATCACATTCCAGCTGTGGATGAGGTTTATAGCATTCGGCGTTGCTAACGTCACATCAATGTTGGTGCCTTGTCCCCCTCCTCCCGCATAGGTGGGGGGGTTCCCTGCTTTATTTACTACCACCAGCTGTGACGCCATTATTGCTTCCTCTGCCCTTTCACCATTTTCGTCCCTGGTGCCGCTGTGCCATAGGGGGGATTTCGCGTTCATGTCTGCTGTGACTATTACCTTACACCCACGTAACGCCATCATTACCCTAGAGAGATGTTCTATGAAATGTTCGAAATTTCCCCCGTACTGAAAGTACATATTAACAATATATAATATCCCGGCGGGTGACTGCAACTCGATGACGTTACAGTGGCAATCAGAGAGTTGCGTTATTTTTGTGGCTCTAAGGGCCTTATTTGTTATTACTATTAACGCCCTTGGCTCCTCTCCTGTAAAGATGGTTTGCCATGTTTTCGACATGAATGATATTTGCCCGGCCCAGTAGTATGGCTCCTGTAGACAGACTACATCTAGTCTCCTCTCCTCCACTACTTTTCGGAGTTCCTGCATGACCAGCCGACTATTATGAGTGTTTAGCTGCCCTACCGTGATTGAATTTAGGGTTGTCATTAAGGAAAATAAGTGTGAAAGTAACATTCAGGCCATGATTTGTTAAAGTCGAATGCTACTCTACCATTAGCTAAGACAGCCTGTGCGTAAATTTCGTCCAGCTTGAACTCTTCACCTCTTCTCTCAAATACTTTCTTCAGCAGGTCACGCAGGGCTCCGAAATCAGTGGGAAGATTCACTGACTTCAGCTGTATTCTATCTACAGCCTCCATCGCCGTGAAGGTGACCATTCTGCCATGTTCATGACCTACGCGTACGACGTGCCTCAACGCTGTAGTGAGGATCGCTGGTTGCTCCAGACGCGATAGCTGCATCGCGAACTCCAGGTTGGGTCCGCTCCTACAGCCGGTTTATCGTCTTGCAGCTGTGCCATACTTGTACTCGTAGTGGTGCTTGTGACTGTGCTGTCTTGCAGGGTAAAAGTTTGAAGACTCCCTGGGACAGGAGCAGAGCTGTTCCTTCCGGGTAATGATTGAGGCTGTGAGCCTGGGTTAACTGCTTTTTCGTCATGCTCCTCATTTTCTTCTTCAGGTTCTGTTTGAATACAAAGATCAACCATTTTTACTTCCTGTGTCCCTTTTAATTCAAGCTTTGAAACGAAAGTTTCAGCTTCAGGGTTTAATTTTGAGTGAGGAGCTGGAGATGTTGAGGGTGGAGACTCACTAGCAGTCCAGAAGTCATCTACAATTACCTCAATTTCTTTTATTTCTTGCATTATTTCTCTTATATCTTTGAGTCTCGGATCAGAGTCAGTTTGTGTACTGAAATCAATCATCGTTGCTTTTCGTTCTTGCATTTGTTTTAGAGACTTCAAAAATTTATTAAATCTTTCTGCCCTTCCAGCGTCCCTTTTTCTTTTGCTGGGAGACTTCCTTTTGATGTTCGTCTTTCTTATGTTACCAGCATCAGCCATAGTCAATTCGGGATATGAGTCTTTGCTCTAGCAGTTTGTAGGTCGGGCAGTTTCTTCCTGCCATACCACAGGTTTTCTTTCCTCTCCGTGTGCATGGAATGCACACCACGGACTTCTTACATTCCTTCCTCATATGTTCCTCCTCTCCGCATCTGGAGCAAGCAGGTTTCCTACTACAGTATTTGTGTATGTGATCAATATCCCCACAGTTCTGACACCGGGGGACAACAAGGTAGTCCTTGACATTAACAGAGTGAAAACCTATGTATACCCTGCCCATAGCTGTCAATTTCCTCCATAGGGATCCTGTAACTTCTGCTACGTGGTGGACTGTATCTTTATCTTTAGGCCCAGTTTTAAACCTAAGTTTAAAGTCTTTTAGGAAAGTTTCCAGGTTGCCTTCTGAGTCAAAGTTTTGCTCATAGATCGTCTTACACAGGTCCTCGTCCGTTATGGACTTTGGCACATCATAAAGAATGACCAAGGGGTTCTTCTTACGAGGGGGTTCACATCTGACTGCCTTACATAGCTGTTGATTCGCCAAAAGCTTGTTTTTGTCCTCCTCAGTGGCAACATCGACAATCACTACATTCTTTGTAGCCTTAATCCTATTAATTTTGATTTTATCCTTAACTGGGTTGACTGAAGTCGCGAAAACTTCTTGGACCTTCTTTATGTTCTGGCCAGGCATTGGTCTCAAAAAGACCGCTGTTTCCGGCCGCTTGGACATCTTGACGATAGTTTCCTTAGTTGTGGGGGCCTTGGGTGCAGCTTGCGCCGCGACCCCGGCCCATGTCCTAGCAGGCTGTTTCCGGAGCCTTTCATTCTCTCTTTCAAGCTCCTCTATTCGTCCTTCGAGTTTGGCGTTGGCTATTGCCCATGCCGCCAACTCGTTTTTCAGTGCCTGTACCGCCGTTTGACTAATTTTACCGTTCTTTACGTTATGGTCCAGGAACTGGCTTAATCTGAGATGCCTTTCCATGCTGCATTCTACCGTTGCCTGACCCAGGCCTTCCTGTGGCGAGGGATCAGCTAGCGTCGAAAGCCTCGCAGGCGCACTCAATTCGCTTGTCTCGTTTGTAGCCATCATCATTATTTGACAAGCGAAAAAAGAAGTTGGGAACCCGTCTCTTTCCCCGGACCGGTTCCTCTGGCATGGGGGGGGACTAAAACTGCAGCTCGCTCACCAACCTCGCCCCTAGGTCAAGAGCGTTCCTGAGCTGTCAGGTTCAGCGCACCGTTTCCAGCGCACTGGTCCTCTTCAGCGGCCTCCTCATCGACGATTTCACCCAGCGATCACCGGCAAGTGCACCCCGCACTCCGGAGAAGCGGATGCACTTCTCGCCCTTCGCCGCCTACTCGCCCGAGCTTCCACCTTTCGGCCAAGGACCCGCTCCTACTCAGGTGGCGGGCCGGTCACCCAGTCTTTCGGCGGTCTGGACCCAGCTAACCTGGCCCAGACGATGTCACCACCATCTGGGTTTGGC
This sequence comes from Schistocerca gregaria, assembly GCF_023897955.1. Classification (NCBI taxonomy): domain Eukaryota; kingdom Metazoa; phylum Arthropoda; class Insecta; order Orthoptera; family Acrididae; genus Schistocerca; species Schistocerca gregaria. Next base: position 583,933,583 of record NC_064922.1, read on the forward strand.
AGACCACGCCTCGGTTACCCAGAGGCGCGGCGAAGCACCCTTGCCGAATCGCGCCGAGGTCCCACGCCGACAAAAGAGGTCGCCAGCATGCAGGGCACCTGATGGTCTGTGCCCTGCGTAAAAATAGGGGAGGGGAGGGGAGCAGAAGCTACCCAGTGGTGGGGAGTCGCCAAGCCGCCATCACCCACCCCCGAGCAGCCCCACTCGACCCTCCCCTCCCCAGGGACAGATGTTGTGTCCCTCTTCCGCAGCTTCCCCTGCGCCATGCACCCCTTGCTTTCGCCTTGGGTTGGGAGACATTTAACGTCGTCCAGGACGTGAGGAACGTCGGCAGCCGGACTGCAGGGCCCCAGGAAAGCCGTGAGGCTCACCCTCATACCCTCGCCCGACCACCGGGCTCAACTCAAGGGAGACAGGTGGAGTGTCTCCCGTAACGCAGCTACCCCTGCGCCATGCACCCTTTGCTTTCGCCTGGGTTGGGGGCGTTTTACGTCCTACCATGACGGGAGTTTAACGTCCTTCCTTGACACACGACAACTCTCACGAATCCACAGCCCAGAGATAGACATGACTGGGTCTGTTTGCATGTATTAGCTCTAGAATTACCACAGTTATCCAAGTAACGTGGGTACGATCTAAGGAACCATAACTGATTTAATGAGCCATTCGCGGTTTCACCTTAATGCGGCTTGTACTGAGACATGCATGGCTTAATCTTTGAGACAAGCATATGACTACTGGCAGGATCAACCAGGGAGCTGCGTCAACGAGAGCTGAGCAGCCGGCCGCCCGGGAGTGTGTCCCGAGGGCCCGCGCGAACACGCAAGCGTCCGCTCAATTATTCTGCAAACAGGAGGAGGCTGAGCTCCCCTGCACGATACACCTCGAAACCCTCTCAGGTCCCGGCGGCGCGCAGCGCCGTCCTAAGTACTTGGTCGGGTTCGAGAGAGGCGCAATCGCCCGGAGATAGGCGAGTAGACGCTTTCAGTGCGAACACCCGTGCTCCCAACTGAGCTTGCCGCTGCCGACAGAGGCCCGGGAGCGTGCTGTCGTGGCATTGCCGGCGGGAAACAACACGCGCCACCTACGGTGACCGGCAGCTCCAACGCCAGCGCCACAGAAGGGCAAAGCCCCACTTGGGTGCAGAAGCGAACTCTCCCAGCACAGCGCACGCGCCAACACGTCCGCAGAGCTGCGATACAAACCACCTGCGAGAACCGCTGGGGGCGACCGAGCAGCAGACGGCGTCGCGACGCCGAGTGCCGGGCGGCGGCGCATCCTCAACGCACACAGTCCGCAATCGGACCAGCACACTGCAGATGTCCACCGCGCTTCGCACCGGGCTCGGCAGAACCCACTTTGGCCGCCTGGCGCCGCGCGCAGGGTGCGCCGGCGCATAGCTGGGACGCCAGCCGGGCCCGTCGGCCGGCGCTCCTGCCACTGGGCGCCCCCCACCAGCCGGCTGTAGTGCGTGCGCTCACGCAGCGCGCGGCCAGCACGCCGGGCGGCCCCCCCTCACCGGCCGGGGACTGTCCCACCAAGCCACAGCCTCGTATCGCTTCATACCCACATGGCCAACTCAGGTTCGGGGGCATGGCGGGTACCGCCGAAACAACCGGTTCATCGATGTACCGATCGTCGCTATCACCGATGCACCTGCAGCGCGAACAACCGCTCAACAACTGATTTCCAGTTCATTTGCGGATCTTTGGCAGCAAACGTATACGTCAATCTACATTTGCGAAATCTACGATTCTGGCATGCCTGCATGTTATGTGTCACGACACGCTACATCAGCCCACATACACACTGCGGCATGTACACGAGAGAACACGTGGAAGATGGTCCGCGCACGTGTGCAATGTCCCTTGCGCGGTCGACTGTCAACCGGCCTCTGTAGCATGTCGCAGATGTGGAACGCGGTCCACCGTGCTATCATGTTGTGTGGGGCAATACGATTAAATAGGAAAACCCTCGTCGCTACATCAACAGACGGCTCACGCTGATTCCCAGCAGAGGGAGGAGGGGGGGGGGGCCAACATGCAATACTTTCGTCCGTACCTACCTACCACA
>NC_064922.1:583945655-583948155 GCF_023897955.1 Schistocerca gregaria
CCGTGCTCCCAACTGAGCTTGCCGCTGCCGACAGAGGCCCGGGAGCGTGCTGTCGTGGCATTGCCGGCGGGAAACAACACGCGCCACCTACGGTGACCGGCAGCTCCAACGCCAGCGCCACAGAAGGGCAAAGCCCCACTTGGGTGCAGAAGCGAACTCTCCCAGCACAGCGCACGCGCCAACACGTCCGCAGAGCTGCGATACAAACCACCTGCGAGAACCGCTGGGGGCGACCGAGCAGCAGACGGCGTCGCGACGCCGAGTGCCGGGCGGCGGCGCATCCTCAACGCACACAGTCCGCAATCGGACCAGCACACTGCAGATGTCCACCGCGCTTCGCACCGGGCTCGGCAGAACCCACTTTGGCCGCCTGGCGCCGCGCGCAGGGTGCGCCGGCGCATAGCTGGGACGCCAGCCGGGCCCGTCGGCCGGCGCTCCTGCCACTGGGCGCCCCCCACCAGCCGGCTGTAGTGCGTGCGCTCACGCAGCGCGCGGCCAGCACGCCGGGCGGCCCCCCCTCACCGGCCGGGGACTGTCCCACCAAGCCACAGCCTCGTATCGCTTCATACCCACATGGCCAACTCAGGTTTGGGGGCATGGCGGGTACCGCCGAAACAACCGGTTCACAGATGTACCGATCGTCGCTATCACCGATGCACCTGCAGCGCGAACAACCGCTCAACAACTGATTTCCAGTTCATTTGCGGATCTTTGGCAGCAAACGTATACGTCAATCTACATTTGCGAAATCTACGATTCTGGCATGCCTGCATGTTATGTGTCACGACACGCTACATCAGCCCACATACACACTGCGGCATGTACACGAGAGAACACGTGGAAGATGGTCCGCGCACGTGTGCAATGTCCCTTGCGCGGTCGACTGTCAACCGGCCTCTGTAGCATGTCGCAGATGTGGAACGCGGTCCACCGTGCTATCATGTTGTGTGGGGCAATACGATTAAATAGGAAAACCCTCGTCGCTACATCAACAGACGGCTCACGCTGATTCCCGGCAGAGGGACGAGGGGGGGGGGGCCAACATGAAATACTTTCGTCCGTACCTACCACATGTCTGTACGGCGTAAAACAGTGCAATCTCGCTGTAATGGGGAGACGAGACAAGTAGCATCGTGCACAACATATGGCCCTTATGATTCGCCATTGTAGGGCGCAGCCGGTGCACGGTCAAGCATGTGCCACATTATGTCACTCAGTACGTAATGACGGATGATCAGTGTGGGTTACGCGTACATCAGCGGACAGTCCACACAGGCCGTACCACAACGTACACTGACTGCATCGACAACCGAATGCAACTGAACAGCTGCAAGGCTCATTTCACAAACAAACGCCTGACCGACCAGCTTGGAAGGGCAGGAGGGGAGGGCGATATTCGTTCTGTAGCGGTACACCCTTCCAGTGGTTAGCGGGACTGTGTAGAACGTACGCAACACTCGAAAGACATTTATGTGAGGGTACGCACCATGGCATCGAGAAATACACATGACACCAGAGGATCCAAGCAGTGAACTATGTTCAGAGGGTTGCTGTTAGGCAAAGCTACATTCCTGTGACGTTACATGTGACAGTTAAGGTGCAGTGTAAGTTAGGTTAAGGTGCAGTGTAAGTTAGGTTAAGGTGCAGTGTAAGTTAGGTTAAGGTGCAGTGTAAGTTAGGTTAAGGTGCAGTGTAAGTTAGGTTAAGGTGCAGCGTAACTTAGGTTAAGGTGCAGCGTAACTTAGGTTAAGGTGCAGCGTAACTTAGGTTAAGGTGCAGCGTAACTTAGGTTAAGGTGCAGCGTAACTTAGGTTAAGGTGCAGCGTAACTTAGGTTAAGGTGCAGCGTAACTTAGGTTAAGGTGCAGCGTAACTTAGGTTAAGGTGCAGCGTAACTTAGGTTAAGGGGCCAACGTGGGTAAGGTTAGGGGCCAACGTGGGTTAGGTTAAGGGGCCAACGTGGGTTAGGTTAAGGGGCCAACGTGGGTTAGGTTAAGGGGCCAACGTGGGTTAGGTTAAGGGGCCAACGTGGGTTAGGTTAAGGGGCCAACGTGGGTTAGGTTAAGGGGCCAACGTAGGTTAGGTTAAGGGGCCAACGTGGGTTAGGTTAAGGGGCCAACGTGGGTTAGGTTAGGGGCCAACGTGGGTTAGGTTAGGGGCCAACGTGGGTTAGGTTAGGGGCCAACGTGGGTTAGGTTAGGGGCCAACGTGGGTTAGGTTAGGGGCCAACGTGGGTAAGGTTAGGGGCCAACGTGGGTTAGGTTAGGGGCCAACGTGGGTTAGGTTAGGGGCCAACGTGGGTTAGGTTAGGGGCCAACGTGGGTTAGGTTAGGGGCCAACGTGGGTTAGGTTAGGGGCCAACGTGGGTTAGGTTAGGGGCCAACGTGGGTTAGGTTAGGGGCCAACGTGGGTAAGGTTAAGGGCCAACGTGGGTTAGGTTAAGGGCCAACGTGGGTTAGGTTAAGGGCCAACGTGGGTAAGGTTGCCAGAGATGTGTCAAA
>NC_064922.1:583953155-583960655 GCF_023897955.1 Schistocerca gregaria
ACTTCGGAGGGAACCAGCTACTAGATGGTTCGATTAGTCTTTCGCCCCTATACCCAGCTCCGACGATCGATTTGCACGTCAGAATCGCTACGGACCTCCATCAGGGTTTCCCCTGACTTCGTCCTGGCCAGGCATAGTTCACCATCTTTCGGGTCCCAACGTGTACGCTCTAGGTGCGCCTCACCTCGCAATGAGGACGAGACGCCCCGGGAGTGCGGAGGCCGCCGCCCCGTGAAGGGCGGGGAAGCCCCATCCTCCCTCGGCCCGCGCAAGGCGAGACCTTCACTTTCATTACGCCTTTAGGTTTCGTACAGCCCAATGACTCGCGCACATGTTAGACTCCTTGGTCAGTGTTTCAAGACGGGTCGTGAAATTGTCCAAAGCTGAAGCGCCGCTGACGGGAGCGATTATTCCGCCCGAGAGCATCCCGAGCCAACAGCGGCGCGGGTCCGGGGCCGGGCCAGGTAGGTCCGTCATCCGGGAAGAACCGCGCGCGCTTGCCGGGAGCCCGAGCGCCCAAAGGGGCGAATCGACTCCTCCAGATATACCGCCGAGCAGCCAGCCAGGACACCGGGGCTCTGCCCAACAGACGCGAACCGAGGCCCGCGGAAGGACAGGCTGCGCACCCGGGCCGTAGGCCGGCACCCAGCGGGTCGCGACGTCCTACTAGGGGAGAAGTGCGGCCCACCGCACACCGGAACGGCCCCACCCCGCGGCGAGTGGAAAGGCAACCGGACACGACCCCGCCGCGGATTGCTCCGCGCGGGCGGCCGGCCCCATCTGCCGAGGGCGGGGGCCAGTGGCCGGATGGGCGTGAATCTCACCCGTTCGACCTTTCGGACTTCTCACGTTTACCCCAGAACGGTTTCACGTACTTTTGAACTCTCTCTTCAAAGTTCTTTTCAACTTTCCCTCACGGTACTTGTTCGCTATCGGTCTCGTGGTCATATTTAGTCTCAGATGGAGTTTACCACCCACTTGGAGCTGCACTCTCAAGCAACCCGACTCGAAGGAGAGGTCCCGCCGACGCTCGCACCGGCCGCTACGGGCCTGGCACCCTCTACGGGCCGTGGCCTCATTCAAGTTGGACTTGGGCTCGGCGCGAGGCGTCGGGGTAGTGGACCCTCCCGAACACCACATGCCACGACAGGCGGCAGCCTGCGGGGTTCGGTGCTGGACTCTTCCCTGTTCGCTCGCCGCTACTGGGGGAATCCTTGTTAGTTTCTTTTCCTCCGCTTAGTAATATGCTTAAATTCAGCGGGTAGTCTCGCCTGCTCTGAGGTCGTTGTACGAGGTGTCGCACGCCACACCGCCAGCCGGCTGTGCACGCTACCGAGAAAGCACCGGTATGCGAACCGCCAGGCGACGGGCGCGCATCGCACGTTTAAGGAGACGCGGCCGGCCACACAGGCGACCACGACACTCCCAGGCGCCCGAAGCGGGACAAACGCCGCGCGCTTCAGTATACGTAGCCGACCCTCAGCCAGACGTGGCCCGGGAACGGAATCCATGGACCGCAATGTGCGTTCGAAACGTCGATGTTCATGTGTCCTGCAGTTCACATGTCGACGCGCAATTTGCTGCGTTCTTCATCGACCCACGAGCCGAGTGATCCACCGTCCTGGGTGATCTTTATCTTTTCAGTTCTCCACCGTCTCTTTCAAGACAGTTGCAGAGGCGGGACTGAGGCGTTTGACGGCCCCTGTTCCATTACTCTGTGTCCAACGGCCTGACGGCCGATGGGCGTCGTACGGCTCCACACCGGAGCGGACAGGCACTCGGGCGAAAGTCATTCAAAACCGGCGCCAGGCGCCAGGTGCCGCAGGCCAGCCGCTCCAGAGCTTCAGCGCTCGTACCACACAACAACACTTGCGCTAGTTTTGAGAGGCACGCGTGGTTCCGCACGCGGCGCACGGCTACTGCCGTACAGGTAGCGTGTTGCGCGACACGACACGCACATCGAAAGACATGCAGTCTAGTCGGTAATGATCCTTCCGCAGGTTCACCTACGGAAACCTTGTTACGACTTTTACTTCCTCTAAATGATCAAGTTTGGTCATCTTTCCGGTAGCATCGGCAACGACAGAGTCGATGCCGCGTACCAGTCCGAAGACCTCACTAAATCATTCAATCGGTAGTAGCGACGGGCGGTGTGTACAAAGGGCAGGGACGTAATCAACGCGAGCTTATGACTCGCGCTTACTGGGAATTCCTCGTTCATGGGGAACAATTGCAAGCCCCAATCCCTAGCACGAAGGAGGTTCAGCGGGTTACCCCGACCTTTCGGCCTAGGAAGACACGCTGATTCCTTCAGTGTAGCGCGCGTGCGGCCCAGAACATCTAAGGGCATCACAGACCTGTTATTGCTCAATCTCGTGCGGCTAGAAGCCGCCTGTCCCTCTAAGAAGAAAAGTAATCGCTGACAGCACGAAGGATGTCACGCGACTAGTTAGCAGGCTAGAGTCTCGTTCGTTATCGGAATTAACCAGACAAATCGCTCCACCAACTAAGAACGGCCATGCACCACCACCCACCGAATCAAGAAAGAGCTATCAATCTGTCAATCCTTCCGGTGTCCGGGCCTGGTGAGGTTTCCCGTGTTGAGTCAAATTAAGCCGCAGGCTCCACTCCTGGTGGTGCCCTTCCGTCAATTCCTTTAAGTTTCAGCTTTGCAACCATACTTCCCCCGGAACCCAAAAGCTTTGGTTTCCCGGAGGCTGCCCGCCGAGTCATCGGAGGAACTGCGGCGGATCGCTGGCTGGCATCGTTTATGGTTAGAACTAGGGCGGTATCTGATCGCCTTCGAACCTCTAACTTTCGTTCTTGATTAATGAAAACATACTTGGCAAATGCTTTCGCTTCTGTTCGTCTTGCGACGATCCAAGAATTTCACCTCTAACGTCGCAATACGAATGCCCCCGCCTGTCCCTATTAATCATTACCTCGGGTTCCGAAAACCAACAAAATAGAACCGAGGTCCTATTCCATTATTCCATGCACACAGTATTCAGGCGGGCTTGCCTGCTTTAAGCACTCTAATTTGTTCAAAGTAAACGTGCCGGCCCACCGAGACACTCAACTAAGAGCACCCTGGTAGGATTTCAACGGGGTCCGCCTCGGGACGCGCAAGCACGCCTTCGGCTCGCCCCACCGGCAGGACGTCCCACGATACATGCCAGTTAAACACCGACGGGCGGTGAACCAACAGCGTGGGACACAAATCCAACTACGAGCTTTTTAACCGCAACAACTTTAATATACGCTATTGGAGCTGGAATTACCGCGGCTGCTGGCACCAGACTTGCCCTCCAATAGATACTCGTTAAAGGATTTAAAGTGTACTCATTCCGATTACGGGGCCTCGGATGAGTCCCGTATCGTTATTTTTCGTCACTACCTCCCCGTGCCGGGAGTGGGTAATTTGCGCGCCTGCTGCCTTCCTTGGATGTGGTAGCCGTTTCTCAGGCTCCCTCTCCGGAATCGAACCCTGATTCCCCGTTACCCGTTACAACCATGGTAGGCGCAGAACCTACCATCGACAGTTGATAAGGCAGACATTTGAAAGATGCGTCGCCGGTACGAGGACCGTGCGATCAGCCCAAAGTTATTCAGAGTCACCAAGGCAAACGGACCAGACGAGCCAATCCGATTGGTTTTGATCTAATAAAAGCGTCCCTTCCATCTCTGGTCGGGACTCTGTTTGCATGTATTAGCTCTAGAATTACCACAGTTATCCAAGTAACGTGGGTACGATCTAAGGAACCATAACTGATTTAATGAGCCATGCGCGGTTTCACCTTAATGCGGCTTGTACTGAGACATGCATGGCTTAATCTTTGAGACAAGCATATGACTACTGGCAGGATCAACCAGGGAGCTGCGTCAACGAGAGCTGAGCAGCCGGCCGCCCGGGAGTGTGTCCCGAGGGCCCGCGCGAACACGCAAGCGTCCGCTCAATTATTCTGCAAACAGGAGGAGGCTGAGCTCCCCTGCACGATACACCTCGAAACCCTCTCAGGTCCCGGCGGCGCGCAGCGCCGTCCTAAGTACTTGGTCGGGTTCGAGAGAGGCGCAATCGCCCGGAGATAGGCGAGTAGACGCTTTCAGTGCGAACACCCGTGCTCCCAACTGAGCTTGCCGCTGCCGACAGAGGCCCGGGAGCGTGCTGTCGTGGCATTGCCGGCGGGAAACAACACGCGCCACCTACGGTGACCGGCAGCTCCAACGCCAGCGCCACAGAAGGGCAAAGCCCCACTTGGGTGCAGAAGCGAACTCTCCCAGCACAGCGCACGCGCCAACACGTCCGCAGAGCTGCGACACAAACCACCTGCGAGAACCGCTGGGGGCGACCGAGCAGCAGACGGCGTCGCGACGCCGAGTGCCGGGCGGCGGCGCATCCTCAACGCACACAGTCCGCAATCGGACCAGCACACTGCAGATGTCCACCGCGCTTCGCACCGGGCTCGGCAGAACCCACTTTGGCCGCCTGGCGCCGCGCGCAGGGTGCGCCGGCGCATAGCTGGGACGCCAGCCGGGCCCGTCGGCCGGCGCTCCTGCCACTGGGCGCCCCCCACCAGCCGGCTGTAGTGCGTGCGCTCATGCAGCGCGCGGCCAGCACGCCGGGCGGCCCCCCCTCACCGGCCGGGGACTGTCCCACCAAGCCACAGCCTCGTATCGCTTCATACCCACATGGCCAACTCAGGTTCGGGGGCATGGCGGGTACCGCCGAAACAACCGGTTCATAGATGTACCGATCGTCGCTATCACCGATGCACCTGCAGCGCGAACAACCGCTCAACAACTGATTTCCAGTTCATTTGCGGATCGTATACGTCAATCTACATTTGCGAAATCTACGATTCTGGCATGCCTGCATGTTATGTGTCACGACACGCTACATCAGCCCACATACACACTGCGGCATGTACACGAGAGAACACGTGGAAGATGGTCCGCGCACGTGTGCAATGTCCCTTGCGCGGTCGACTGTCAACCGGCCTCTGTAGCATGTCGCAGATGTGGAACGCGGTCCACCGTGCTATCATGTTGTGTGGGGCAATACGATTAAATAGGAAAACCCTCGTCGCTACATCAACAGACGGCTCACGCTGATTCCCGGCAGAGGGAGGAGGGGGGGGGGGGGCCCAACATGCAATACTTTCGTCCGTACCTACCTACCACATGTCTGTACGGAGTACAACAGTGCAATCTCGCTGTAATGGGGAGACGAGACAAGTAGCATCGTGCACAACATATGGCCCTTATGATTCGCCATTGTAGGGCGCAGCCGGTGTACGGTCAAGCATGTGCCACATTATGTCACTCAGTACGTAACGACGGATGATCAGTGTGGGTTACGCGTACATCAGCGGACAGTCCACACAGGCCGTACCACAACGTACACTGACTGCATCGACAACCGAATGCAACTGAACAGCTGCAAGGCTCATTTCACAAACAAACGCCTGACCGACCAGCTTGGAAGGGCAGGAGGGGAGGGCGATATTCGTTCTGTAGCGGTACACCCTTCCAGTGGTTAGCGGGACTGTGTAGAAAGTACGCAACACTCGAAAGACCTTTATGTGAGGGTACGCACCATGGCATCAAGAAATACACATGACACCAGAGGATCCAAGCAGTGAACTATGTTCAGAGGGTTGCTGTTAGGCAAAGCTACATTCCTGTGACGTTACATGTGACAGTTAAGGTGCAGTGTAAGTTAGGTTAAGGTGCAGTGTAAGTTAGGTTAAGGTGCAGTGTAAGTTAGGTTAAGGTGCAGTGTAAGTTAGGTTAAGGTGCAGCGTAAGTTAGGTTAAGGTGCAGCGTAAGTTAGGTTAAGGTGCAGCGTAAGTTAGGTTAAGGTGCAGCGTAACTTAGGTTAAGGTGCAGCGTAACTTAGGTTAAGGTGCAGCGTAACTTAGGTTAAGGTGCAGCGTAAGTTAGGTTAAGGTGCAGTGTAAGTTAGGTTAAGGTGCAGTGTAAGTTAGGTTAAGGTGCAGTGTAAGTTAGGTTAAGGTGCAGTGTAAGTTAGGTTAAGGTGCAGTGTAAGTTAGGTTAAGGTGCAGTGTAAGTTAGATTAAGGTGCAGTGTAAGTTAGGTTAAGGTGCAGTGTAAGTTAGGTTAAGGTGCAGCGTAAGTTAGGTTAAGGTGCAGCGTAAGTTAGGTTAAGGTGCAGCGTAACTTAGGTTAAGGTGCAGCGTAAGTTAGGTTAAGGTGCAGCGTAAGTTAGGTTAAGGTGCAGCGTAACTTAGGTTAAGGTGCAGCGTAACTTAGGTTAAGGGGCCAACGTGGGTTAGGTTAAGGGGCCAACGTGGGTTAGGTTAGGGGCCAACGTGGGTAAGGTTAGGGGCCAACGTGGGTAAGGTTAGGGGCCAACGTGGGTAAGGTTAGGGGCCAACGTGGGTAAGGTTAGGGGCCAACGTGGGTAAGGTTAGGGGCCAACGTGGGTAAGGTTAGGGGCCAACGTGGGTAAGGTTAGGGGCCAACGTGGGTAAGGTTAGGGGCCAACGTGGGTAAGGTTAGGGGCCAACGTGGGTAAGGTTAGGGGCCAACGTGGGTAAGGTTAGGGGCCAACGTGGGTAAGGTTAGGGGCCAACGTGGGTAAGGTTAAGGGCCAACGTGGGTTAGGTTAAGGGCCAACGTGGGTTAGGTTGCCAGAGATGTGTCAAATCAGGATGTACGTTTGGCTGGTGTCAGGTGGTGGGTTGGTTCGATGCCTTTATAAGGGGTGTGGCCAAAGGGTATTTTATTACTTGTACCTTTTGTGTTGTGGCGTGGCGTTGCGTCCTGTGTTGATACTGGGTGGACCACTGTGGGTGTTGCTGGCTGATTTGAGCTGCGTTGTTTGCGGGTGATGTGAGACATTCTGTCTTATTAGTGGACGTGACGTTCCTCTTGTCGTTCTTTGGATAGTGTTCTGTGGCAGCGAGGATAAAATGGATGTTGTTGAACGATAGTGCTTTGGTGCTTTCGCTTTGTTACACACAGAGTGGACTGTGAGATAGGGTGACTGGGTCGAGTGCGGTTCACACTGTCCTCCCCAGTTTACAGTATGTATCATCTATGTATGTGGTCCTGCATCATTTACTAAGGATGGACGTCAGACGACTGAAATATTAGTTATGTACTGATGTAAAGCAGAATGCTTACCTTCCACCAGTGGGCGAGTATCGACTCTGCCCCAGCGTTGCCACCGCAGGAAGCGGTGTCGGAAACACTACCCGCACACCGTCACCACTGTGCGGGGGGACGGACCCTCTATATCCTCAGCGGCGCACTCTTTGCCACCGGGCGTCACGTCTCGCGGCCCGCCGTCCAGAGCATGTATTGGGACAGCGGGACTTTGGCTTTTGGGAGATAACTCTTCATGAAGTGGAAGATATAGGGGTGGACTGCAATGTACGATTGCGGGAAAAGTCCGCCGTACATCCGCTCGAGTTGCGAGTCGGGCGGTGGGGGTGGCGCATTCACAGGTGCGGCTGGAGTGACTGTCGGTCCACC
>NC_064922.1:583968155-583970655 GCF_023897955.1 Schistocerca gregaria
CAAGGCAAACGGACCAGACGAGCCAATCCGATTGGTTTTGATCTAATAAAAGCGTCCCTTCCATCTCTGGTCGGGACTCTGTTTGCATGTATTAGCTCTAGAATTACCACAGTTATCCAAGTAACGTGGGTACGATCTAAGGAACCATAACTGATTTAATGAGCCATTCGCGGTTTCACCTTAATGCGGCTTGTACTGAGACATGCATGGCTTAATCTTTGAGACAAGCATATGACTACTGGCAGGATCAACCAGGGAGCTGCGTCAACGAGAGCTGAGCAGCCGGCCGCCCGGGAGTGTGTCCCGAGGGCCCGCGCGAACACGCAAGCGTCCGCTCAATTATTCTGCAAACAGGAGGAGGCTGAGCTCCCCTGCACGATACACCTCGAAACCCTCTCAGGTCCCGGCGGCGCGCAGCGCCGTCCTAAGTACTTGGTCGGGTTCGAGAGAGGCGCAATCGCCCGGAGATAGGCGAGTAGACGCTTTCAGTGCGAACACCCGTGCTCCCAACTGAGCTTGCCGCTGCCGACAGAGGCCCGGGAGCGTGCTGTCGTGGCATTGCCGGCGGGAAACAACACGCGCCACCTACGGTGACCGGCAGCTCCAACGCCAGCGCCACAGAAGGGCAAAGCCCCACTTGGGTGCAGAAGCGAACTCTCCCAGCACAGCGCACGCGCCAACACGTCCGCAGAGCTGCGATACAAACCACCTGCGAGAACCGCTGGGGGCGACCGAGCAGCAGACGGCGTCGCGACGCCGAGTGCCGGGCGGCGGCGCATCCTCAACGCACACAGTCCGCAATCGGACCAGCACACTGCAGATGTCCACCGCGCTTCGCACCGGGCTCGGCAGAACCCACTTTGGCCGCCTGGCGCCGCGCGCAGGGTGCGCCGGCGCATAGCTGGGACGCCAGCCGGGCCCGTCGGCCGGCGCTCCTGCCACTGGGCGCCCCCCACCAGCCGGCTGTAGTGCGTGCGCTCACGCAGCGCGCGGCCAGCACGCCGGGCGGCCCCCCCTCACCGGCCGGGGACTGTCCCGCCAAGCCACAGCCTCGTATCGCTTCATACCCACATGGCCAACTCAGGTTCGGGGGCATGGCGGGTACCGCCGAAACAACCGGTTCACAGATGTACCGATCGTCGCTATCACCGATGCACCTGCAGCGCGAACAACCGCTCAACAACTGATTTCCAGTTCATTTGCGGATCGTATACGTCAATCTACATTTGCGAAATCTACGATTCTGGCATGCCTGCATGTTATGTGTCACGACACGCTACATCAGCCCACATACACACTGCGGCATGTACACGAGAGAACACGTGGAAGATGGTCCGCGCACGTGTGCAATGTCCCTTGCGCGGTCGACTGTCAACCGGCCTCTGTAGCATGTCGCAGATGTGGAACGCGGTCCACCGTGCTATCATGTTGTGTGGGGCAATACGATTAAATAGGAAAACCCTCGTCGCTACATCAACAGACGGCTCACGCTGATTCCCGGCAGAGGGAGGAGGGGGGGGGGGGGGGCCCAACATGCAATACTTTCGTCCGTACCTACCTACCACATGTCTGTACGGCGTACAACAGTGCAATCTCGCTGTAATGGGGAGACGAGACAAGTAGCATCGTGCACAACATATGGCCCTTATGATTCGCCATTGTAGGGCGCAGCCGGTGTACGGTCAAGCATGTGCCACATTATGTCACTCAGTACGTAACGACGGATGATCAGTGTGGGTTACGCGTACATCAGCGGACAGTCCACACAGGCCGTACCACAACGTACACTGACTGCATCGACAACCGAATGCAACTGAACAGCTGCAAGGCTCATTTCACAAACAAACGCCTGACCGACCAGCTTGGAAGGGCAGGAGGGGAGGGCGATATTCGTTCTGTAGCGGTACACCCTTCCAGTGGTTAGCGGGACTGTGTAGAAAGTACGCAACACTCGAAAGACCTTTATGTGAGGGTACGCACCATGGCATCAAGAAATACACATGACACCAGAGGATCCAAGCAGTGAACTATGTTCAGAGAGTTGCTGTTAGGCAAAGCTACATTCCTGTGACGTTACATGTGACAGTTAAGGTGCAGTGTAAGTTAGGTTAAGGTGCAGTGTAAGTTAGGTTAAGGTGCAGTGTAAGTTAGGTTAAGGTGCAGTGTAAGTTAGGTTAAGGTGCAGTGTAAGTTAGGTTAAGGTGCAGTGTAAGTTAGGTTAAGGTGCAGTGTAAGTTAGGTTAAGGTGCAGTGTAAGTTAGGTTAAGGTGCAGTGTAAGTTAGGTTAAGGTGCAGCGTAAGTTAGGTTAAGGTGCAGCGTAACTTAGGTTAAGGTGCAGCGTAACTTAGGTTAAGGTGCAGCGTAACTTAGGTTAAGGTGCAGCGTAACTTAGGTTAAGGGGCCGACGTGGGTTAGGTTAAGGGGCCAACGTGGGTTAGGTTAGGGGCCAACGTGGGTAAGGTTAGGGGCCAACGTGGGTAAGGTTAGGGGCCAACGTGG
>NC_064922.1:583978155-583983155 GCF_023897955.1 Schistocerca gregaria
TCGTTCGTTATCGGAATTAACCAGACAAATCGCTCCACCAACTAAGAACGGCCATGCACCACCACCCACCGAATCAAGAAAGAGCTATCAATCTGTCAATCCTTCCGGTGTCCGGGCCTGGTGAGGTTTCCCGTGTTGAGTCAAATTAAGCCGCAGGCTCCACTCCTGGTGGTGCCCTTCCGTCAATTCCTTTAAGTTTCAGCTTTGCAACCATACTTCCCCCGGAACCCAAAAGCTTTGGTTTCCCGGAGGCTGCCCGCCGAGTCATCGGAGGAACTGCGGCGGATCGCTGGCTGGCATCGTTTATGGTTAGAACTAGGGCGGTATCTGATCGCCTTCGAACCTCTAACTTTCGTTCTTGATTAATGAAAACATACTTGGCAAATGCTTTCGCTTCTGTTCGTCTTGCGACGATCCAAGAATTTCACCTCTAACGTCGCAATACGAATGCCCCCGCCTGTCCCTATTAATCATTACCTCGGGTTCCGAAAACCAACAAAATAGAACCGAGGTCCTATTCCATTATTCCATGCACACAGTATTCAGGCGGGCTTGCCTGCTTTAAGCACTCTAATTTGTTCAAAGTAAACGTGCCGGCCCACCGAGACACTCAACTAAGAGCACCCTGGTAGGATTTCAACGGGGTCCGCCTCGGGACGCGCAAGCACGCCTTCGGCTCGCCCCACCGGCAGGACGTCCCACGATACATGCCAGTTAAACACCGACGGGCGGTGAACCAACAGCGTGGGACACAAATCCAACTACGAGCTTTTTAACCGCAACAACTTTAATATACGCTATTGGAGCTGGAATTACCGCGGCTGCTGGCACCAGACTTGCCCTCCAATAGATACTCGTTAAAGGATTTAAAGTGTACTCATTCCGATTACGGGGCCTCGGATGAGTCCCGTATCGTTATTTTTCGTCACTACCTCCCCGTGCCGGGAGTGGGTAATTTGCGCGCCTGCTGCCTTCCTTGGATGTGGTAGCCGTTTCTCAGGCTCCCTCTCCGGAATCGAACCCTGATTCCCCGTTACCCGTTACAACCATGGTAGGCGCAGAACCTACCATCGACAGTTGATAAGGCAGACATTTGAAAGATGCGTCGCCGGTACGAGGACCGTGCGATCAGCCCAAAGTTATTCAGAGTCACCAAGGCAAACGGACCAGACGAGCCAATCCGATTGGTTTTGATCTAATAAAAGCGTCCCTTCCATCTCTGGTCGGGACTCTGTTTGCATGTATTAGCTCTAGAATTACCACAGTTATCCAAGTAACGTGGGTACGATCTAAGGAACCATAACTGATTTAATGAGCCATTCGCGGTTTCACCTTAATGCGGCTTGTACTGAGACATGCATGGCTTAATCTTTGAGACAAGCATATGACTACTGGCAGGATCAACCAGGGAGCTGCGTCAACGAGAGCTGAGCAGCCGGCCGCCCGGGAGTGTGTCCCGAGGGCCCGCGCGAACACGCAAGCGTCCGCTCAATTATTCTGCAAACAGGAGGAGGCTGAGCTCCCCTGCACGATACACCTCGAAACCCTCTCAGGTCCCGGCGGCGCGCAGCGCCGTCCTAAGTACTTGGTCGGGTTCGAGAGAGGCGCAATCGCCCGGAGATAGGCGAGTAGACGCTTTCAGTGCGAACACCCGTGCTCCCAACTGAGCTTGCCGCTGCCGACAGAGGCCCGGGAGCGTGCTGTCGTGGCATTGCCGGCGGGAAACAACACGCGCCACCTACGGTGACCGGCAGCTCCAACGCCAGCGCCACAGAAGGGCAAAGCCCCACTTGGGTGCAGAAGCGAACTCTCCCAGCACAGCGCACGCGCCAACACGTCCGCAGAGCTGCGATACAAACCACCTGCGAGAACCGCTGGGGGCGACCGAGCAGCAGACGGCGTCGCGACGCCGAGTGCCGGGCGGCGGCGCATCCTCAACGCACACAGTCCGCAATCGGACCAGCACACTGCAGATGTCCACCGCGCTTCGCACCGGGCTCGGCAGAACCCACTTTGGCCGCCTGGCGCCGCGCGCAGGGTGCGCCGGCGCATAGCTGGGACGCCAGCCGGGCCCGTCGGCCGGCGCTCCTGCCACTGGGCGCCCCCCACCAGCCGGCTGTAGTGCGTGCGCTCACGCAGCGCGCGGCCAGCACGCCGGGCGGCCCCCCCTCACCGGCCGGGGACTGTCCCACCAAGCCACAGCCTCGTATCGCTTCATACCCACATGGCCAACTCAGGTTCGGGGGCATGGCGGGTACCGCCGAAACAACCGGTTCATAGATGTACCGATCGTCGCTATCACCGATGCACCTGCAGCGTGAACAACCGCTCAACAACTGATTTCCAGTTCATTTGCGGATCGTATACGTCAATCTACATTTGCGAAATCTACGATTCTGGCATGCCTGCATGTTATGTGTCACGACACGCTACATCAGCCCACATACACACTGCGGCATGTACACGAGAGAACACGTGGAAGATGGTCCGCGCACGTGTGCAATGTCCCTTGCGCGGTCGACTGTCAACCGGCCTCTGTAGCATGTCGCAGATGTGGAACGCGGTCCACCGTGCTATCATGTTGTGTGGGGCAATACGATTAAATAGGAAAACCCTCGTCGCTACATCAACAGACGGCTCACGCTGATTCCCGGCAGAGGGAGGAGGGGGGGGGGGGGGCCCAACATGCAATACTTTCGTCCGTACCTACCTACCACATGTCTGTACGGCGTACAACAGTGCAATCTCGCTGTAATGGGGAGACGAGACAAGTAGCATCGTGCACAACATATGGCCCTTATGATTCGCCATTGTAGGGCGCAGCCGGTGTACGGTCAAGCATGTGCCACATTATGTCACTCAGTACGTAACGACGGATGATCAGTGTGGGTTACGCGTACATCAGCGGACAGTCCACACAGGCCGTACCACAACGTACACTGACTGCATCGACAACCGAATGCAACTGAACAGCTGCAAGGCTCATTTCACAAACAAACGCCTGACCGACCAGCTTGGAAGGGCAGGAGGGGAGGGCGATATTCGTTCTGTAGCGGTACACCCTTCCAGTGGTTAGCGGGACTGTGTAGAAAGTACGCAACACTCGAAAGACCTTTATGTGAGGGTACGCACCATGGCATCAAGAAATACACATGACACCAGAGGATCCAAGCAGTGAACTATGTTCAGAGGGTTGCTGTTAGGCAAAGCTACATTCCTGTGACGTTACATGTGACAGTTAAGGTGCAGTGTAAGTTAGGTTAAGGTGCAGTGTAAGTTAGGTTAAGGTGCAGTGTAAGTTAGGTTAAGGTGCAGCGTAAGTTAGGTTAAGGTGCAGCGTAAGTTAGGTTAAGGTGCAGCGTAAGTTAGGTTAAGGTGCAGCGTAAGTTAGGTTAAGGTGCAGCGTAAGTTAGGTTAAGGTGCAGCGTAACTTAGGTTAAGGTGCAGTGTAAGTTAGGTTAAGGTGCAGTGTAAGTTAGGTTAAGGTGCAGTGTAAGTTAGGTTAAGGTGCAGTGTAAGTTAGGTTAAGGTGCAGTGTAAGTTAGGTTAAGGTGCAGCGTAAGTTAGGTTAAGGTGCAGCGTAAGTTAGGTTAAGGTGCAGCGTAACTTAGGTTAAGGTGCAGCGTAACTTAGGTTAAGGTGCAGCGTAACTTAGGTTAAGGTGCAGCGTAACTTAGGTTAAGGTGCAGCGTAACTTAGGTTAAGGTGCAGCGTAACTTAGGTTAAGGGGCCAACGTGGGTTAGGTTAAGGGGCCAACGTGGGTTAGGTTAGGGGCCAACGTGGGTAAGGTTAGGGGCCAACGTGGGTAAGGTTAGGGGCCAACGTGGGTAAGGTTAGGGGCCAACGTGGGTAAGGTTAGGGGCCAACGTGGGTAAGGTTAGGGGCCAACGTGGGTAAGGTTAGGGGCCAACGTGGGTAAGGTTAGGGGCCAACGTGGGTAAGGTTAGGGGCCAACGTGGGTAAGGTTAGGGGCCAACGTGGGTAAGGTTAGGGGCCAACGTGGGTAAGGTTAGGGGCCAACGTGGGTAAGGTTAGGGGCCAACGTGGGTAAGGTTAGGGGCCAACGTGGGTAAGGTTAAGGGCCAACGTGGGTTAGGTTAAGGGCCAACGTGGGTTAGGTTGCCAGAGATGTGTCAAATCAGGATGTACGTTTGGCTGGTGTCAGGTGGTGGGTTGGTTCGATGCCTTTATAAGGGGTGTGGCCAAAGGGTATTTTATTACTTGTACCTTTTGTGTTGTGGCGTGGCGTTGCGTCCTGTGTTGATACTGGGTGGACCACTGTGGGTGTTGCTGGCTGATTTGAGCTGCGTTGTTTGCGGGTGATGTGAGACATTCTGTCTTATTAGTGGACGTGACGTTCCTCTTGTCGTTCTTTGGATAGTGTTCTGTGGCAGCGAGGATAAAATGGATGTTGTTGAACGATAGTGCTTTGGTGCTTTCGCTTTGTTACACACAGAGTGGACTGTGAGATAGGGTGACTGGGTCGAGTGCGGTTCACACTGTCCTCCCCAGTTTACAGTATGTATCATCTATGTATGTGGTCCTGCATCATTTACTAAGGAGGGACGTCAGACGACTGAAATATTAGTTATGTACTGATGTAAAGCAGAATGCTTACCTTCCACCAGTGGGCGAGTATCGACTCTGCCCCAGCGTTGCCACCGCAGGAAGCGGTGTCGGAAACACTACCCGCACACCGTCACCACTGTGCGGGGGGACGGACCCTCTATATCCTCAGCGGCGCACTCTTTGCCACCGGGCGTCACGTCTGGCGGCCCGCCGTCCAGAGCATGTATTGGGACAGCGGGACTTTGGCTTTTGGGAGATAACTCTTCATGAAGTGGAAGATATAGGGGTGGACTGCAATGTACGATTGCGGGAAAAGTCCGCCGTACATCCGCTCGAGTTGCGAGTCGGGCGGTGGGGGTGGCGCATTCACAGGTGCGGCTGGAGTGACTGTCGGTCCACCACTTTTGACTCGATTTGCGTCACCTGCGGT
>NC_064922.1:583990655-583993155 GCF_023897955.1 Schistocerca gregaria
AGCGTCCCTTCCATCTCTGGTCGGGACTCTGTTTGCATGTATTAGCTCTAGAATTACCACAGTTATCCAAGTAACGTGGGTACGATCTAAGGAACCATAACTGATTTAATGAGCCATTCGCGGTTTCACCTTAATGCGGCTTGTACTGAGACATGCATGGCTTAATCTTTGAGACAAGCATATGACTACTGGCAGGATCAACCAGGGAGCTGCGTCAACGAGAGCTGAGCAGCCGGCCGCCCGGGAGTGTGTCCCGAGGGCCCGCGCGAACACGCAAGCGTCCGCTCAATTATTCTGCAAACAGGAGGAGGCTGAGCTCCCCTGCACGATACACCTCGAAACCCTCTCAGGTCCCGGCGGCGCGCAGCGCCGTCCTAAGTACTTGGTCGGGTTCGAGAGAGGCGCAATCGCCCGGAGATAGGCGAGTAGACGCTTTCAGTGCGAACACCCGTGCTCCCAACTGAGCTTGCCGCTGCCGACAGAGGCCCGGGAGCGTGCTGTCGTGGCATTGCCGGCGGGAAACAACACGCGCCACCTACGGTGACCGGCAGCTCCAACGCCAGCGCCACAGAAGGGCAAAGCCCCACTTGGGTGCAGAAGCGAACTCTCCCAGCACAGCGCACGCGCCAACACGTCCGCAGAGCTGCGATACAAACCACCTGCGAGAACCGCTGGGGGCGACCGAGCAGCAGACGGCGTCGCGACGCCGAGTGCCGGGCGGCGGCGCATCCTCAACGCACACAGTCCGCAATCGGACCAGCACACTGCAGATGTCCACCGCGCTTCGCACCGGGCTCGGCAGAACCCACTTTGGCCGCCTGGCGCCGCGCGCAGGGTGCGCCGGCGCATAGCTGGGACGCCAGCCGGGCCCGTCGGCCGGCGCTCCTGCCACTGGGCGCCCCCCACCAGCCGGCTGTAGTGCGTGCGCTCACGCAGCGCGCGGCCAGCACGCCGGGCGGCCCCCCCTCACCGGCCGGGGACTGTCCCACCAAGCCACAGCCTCGTATCGCTTCATACCCACATGGCCAACTCAGGTTCGGGGGCATGGCGGGTACCGCCGAAACAACCGGTTCATAGATGTACCGATCGTCGCTATCACCGATGCACCTGCAGCGCGAACAACCGCTCAACAACTGATTTCCAGTTCATTTGCGGATCGTATACGTCAATCTACATTTGCGAAATCTACGATTCTGGCATGCCTGCATGTTATGTGTCACGACACGCTACATCAGCCCACATACACACTGCGGCATGTACACGAGAGAACACGTGGAAGATGGTCCGCGCACGTGTGCAATGTCCCTTGCGCGGTCGACTGTCAACCGGCCTCTGTAGCATGTCGCAGATGTGGAACGCGGTCCACCGTGCTATCATGTTGTGTGGGGCAATACGATTAAATAGGAAAACCCTCGTCGCTACATCAACAGACGGCTCACGCTGATTCCCGGCAGAGGGAGGAGGGGGGGGGGGGGCCCAACATGCAATACTTTCGTCCGTACCTACCTACCACATGTCTGTACGGCGTACAACAGTGCAATCTCGCTGTAATGGGGAGACGAGACAAGTAGCATCGTGCACAACATATGGCCCTTATGATTCGCCATTGTAGGGCGCAGCCGGTGTACGGTCAAGCATGTGCCACATTATGTCACTCAGTACGTAACGACGGATGATCAGTGTGGGTTACGCGTACATCAGCGGACAGTCCACACAGGCCGTACCACAACGTACACTGACTGCATCGACAACCGAATACAACTGAACAGCTGCAAGGCTCATTTCACAAACAAACGCCTGACCGACCAGCTTGGAAGGGCAGGAGGGGAGGGTGATATTCGTTCTGTAGCGGTACACCCTTCCAGTGGTTAGCGGGACTGTGTAGAAAGTACGCAACACTCGAAAGACCTTTATGTGAGGGTACGCACCATGGCATCAAGAAATACACATGACACCAGAGGATCCAAGCAGTGAACTATGTTCAGAGGGTTGCTGTTAGGCAAAGCTACATTCCTGTGACGTTACATGTGACAGTTAAGGTGCAGTGTAAGTTAGGTTAAGGTGCAGTGTAAGTTAGGTTAAGGTGCAGTGTAAGTTAGGTTAAGGTGCAGCGTAAGTTAGGTTAAGGTGCAGCGTAAGTTAGGTTAAGGTGCAGCGTAAGTTAGGTTAAGGTGCAGCGTAAGTTAGGTTAAGGTGCAGCGTAACTTAGGTTAAGGTGCAGCGTAAGTTAGGTTAAGGTGCAGCGTAAGTTAGGTTAAGGTGCAGTGTAAGTTAGGTTAAGGTGCAGTGTAAGTTAGGTTAAGGTGCAGTGTAAGTTAGGTTAAGGTGCAGTGTAAGTTAGGTTAAGGTGCAGTGTAAGTTAGGTTAAGGTGCAGCGTAAGTTAGGTTAAGGTGCAGCGTAACTTAGGTTAAGGTGCAGCGTAACTTAGGTTAAGGTGCAGCGTAACTTAGGTTAAGGTGCAGCGTAACTTAGGTTAAGGTGCAGCGTAACTTAGGTTAA
>NC_064922.1:584003155-584005655 GCF_023897955.1 Schistocerca gregaria
TGCAGATGTCCACCGCGCTTCGCACCGGGCTCGGCAGAACCCACTTTGGCCGCCTGGCGCCGCGCGCAGGGTGCGCCGGCGCATAGCTGGGACGCCAGCCGGGCCCGTCGGCCGGCGCTCCTGCCACTGGGCGCCCCCCACCAGCCGGCTGTAGTGCGTGCGCTCACGCAGCGCGCGGCCAGCACGCCGGGCGGCCCCCCCTCACCGGCCGGGGACTGTCCCACCAAGCCACAGCCTCGTATCGCTTCATACCCACATGGCCAACTCAGGTTCGGGGGCATGGCGGGTACCGCCGAAACAACCGGTTCATAGATGTACCGATCGTCGCTATCACCGATGCACCTGCAGCGCGAACAACCGCTCAACAACTGATTTCCAGTTCATTTGCGGATCGTATACGTCAATCTACATTTGCGAAATCTACGATTCTGGCATGCCTGCATGTTATGTGTCACGACACGCTACATCAGCCCACATACACACTGCGGCATGTACACGAGAGAACACGTGGAAGATGGTCCGCGCACGTGTGCAATGTCCCTTGCGCGGTCGACTGTCAACCGGCCTCTGTAGCATGTCGCAGATGTGGAACGCGGTCCACCGTGCTATCATGTTGTGTGGGGCAATACGATTAAATAGGAAAACCCTCGTCGCTACATCAACAGACGGCTCACGCTGATTCCCGGCAGAGGGAGGAGGGGGGGGGGGGGCCCAACATGCAATACTTTCGTCCGTACCTACCTACCACATGTCTGTACGGCGTACAACAGTGCAATCTCGCTGTAATGGGGAGACGAGACAAGTAGCATCGTGCACAACATATGGCCCTTATGATTCGCCATTGTAGGGCGCAGCCGGTGTACGGTCAAGCATGTGCCACATTATGTCACTCAGTACGTAACGACGGATGATCAGTGTGGGTTACGCGTACATCAGCGGACAGTCCACACAGGCCGTACCACAACGTACACTGACTGCATCGACAACCGAATGCAACTGAACAGCTGCAAGGCTCATTTCACAAACAAACGCCTGACCGACCAGCTTGGAAGGGCAGGAGGGGAGGGCGATATTCGTTCTGTAGCGGTACACCCTTCCAGTGGTTAGCGGGACTGTGTAGAAAGTACGCAACACTCGAAAGACCTTTATGTGAGGGTACGCACCATGGCATCAAGAAATACACATGACACCAGAGGATCCAAGCAGTGAACTATGTTCAGAGGGTTGCTGTTAGGCAAAGCTACATTCCTGTGACGTTACATGTGACAGTTAAGGTGCAGTGTAAGTTAGGTTAAGGTGCAGTGTAAGTTAGGTTAAGGTGCAGTGTAAGTTAGGTTAAGGTGCAGTGTAAGTTAGGTTAAGGTGCAGTGTAAGTTAGGTTAAGGTGCAGTGTAAGTTAGGTTAAGGTGCAGCGTAAGTTAGGTTAAGGTGCAGCGTAACTTAGGTTAAGGTGCAGCGTAACTTAGGTTAAGGTGCAGCGTAACTTAGGTTAAGGTGCAGTGTAAGTTAGGTTAAGGTGCAGTGTAAGTTAGGTTAAGGTGCAGTGTAAGTTAGGTTAAGGTGCAGTGTAAGTTAGGTTAAGGTGCAGTGTAAGTTAGGTTAAGGTGCAGTGTAAGTTAGGTTAAGGTGCAGCGTAAGTTAGGTTAAGGTGCAGCGTAAGTTAGGTTAAGGTGCAGCGTAACTTAGGTTAAGGTGCAGCGTAAGTTAGGTTAAGGTGCAGCGTAACTTAGGTTAAGGTGCAGCGTAACTTAGGTTAAGGGGCCAACGTGGGTTAGGTTAAGGGGCCAACGTGGGTTAGGTTAGGGGCCAACGTGGGTAAGGTTAGGGGCCAACGTGGGTAAGGTTAGGGGCCAACGTGGGTAAGGTTAGGGGCCAACGTGGGTAAGGTTAGGGGCCAACGTGGGTAAGGTTAGGGGCCAACGTGGGTAAGGTTAGGGGCCAACGTGGGTAAGGTTAGGGGCCAACGTGGGTAGGGTTAGGGGCCAACGTGGGTAAGGTTAGGGGCCAACGTGGGTTAGGTTGCCAGAGATGTGTCAAATCAGGATGTACGTTTGGCTGGTGTCAGGTGGTGGGTTGGTTCGATGCCTTTATAAGGGGTGTGGCCAAAGGGTATTTTATTACTTGTACCTTTTGTGTTGTGGCGTGGCGTTGCGTCCTGTGTTGATACTGGGTGGACCACTGTGGGTGTTGCTGGCTGATTTGAGCTGCGTTGTTTGCGGGTGATGTGAGACATTCTGTCTTATTAGTGGACGTGACGTTCCTCTTGTCGTTCTTTGGATAGTGTTCTGTGGCAGCGAGGATAAAATGGATGTTGTTGAACGATAGTGCTTTGGTGCTTTCGCTTTGTTACACACAGAGTGGACTGTGAGATAGGGTGACTGGGTCGAGTGCGGTTCACACTGTCCTCCCCAGTTTACAGTATGTATCATCTATGTATGTGGTCCTGCATCATTTACTAAGGAGGGACGTCAGACGACTGAAATATTAGTTATGTACTGAT
>NC_064922.1:584013155-584015655 GCF_023897955.1 Schistocerca gregaria
AATATACGCTATTGGAGCTGGAATTACCGCGGCTGCTGGCACCAGACTTGCCCTCCAATAGATACTCGTTAAAGGATTTAAAGTGTACTCATTCCGATTACGGGGCCTCGGATGAGTCCCGTATCGTTATTTTTCGTCACTACCTCCCCGTGCCGGGAGTGGGTAATTTGCGCGCCTGCTGCCTTCCTTGGATGTGGTAGCCGTTTCTCAGGCTCCCTCTCCGGAATCGAACCCTGATTCCCCGTTACCCGTTACAACCATGGTAGGCGCAGAACCTACCATCGACAGTTGATAAGGCAGACATTTGAAAGATGCGTCGCCGGTACGAGGACCGTGCGATCAGCCCAAAGTTATTCAGAGTCACCAAGGCAAACGGACCAGACGAGCCAATCCGATTGGTTTTGATCTAATAAAAGCGTCCCTTCCATCTCTGGTCGGGACTCTGTTTGCATGTATTAGCTCTAGAATTACCACAGTTATCCAAGTAACGTGGGTACGATCTAAGGAACCATAACTGATTTAATGAGCCATTCGCGGTTTCACCTTAATGCGGCTTGTACTGAGACATGCATGGCTTAATCTTTGAGACAAGCATATGACTACTGGCAGGATCAACCAGGGAGCTGCGTCAACGAGAGCTGAGCAGCCGGCCGCCCGGGAGTGTGTCCCGAGGGCCCGCGCGAACACGCAAGCGTCCGCTCAATTATTCTGCAAACAGGAGGAGGCTGAGCTCCCCTGCACGATACACCTCGAAACCCTCTCAGGTCCCGGCGGCGCGCAGCGCCGTCCTAAGTACTTGGTCGGGTTCGAGAGAGGCGCAATCGCCCGGAGATAGGCGAGTAGACGCTTTCAGTGCGAACACCCGTGCTCCCAACTGAGCTTGCCGCTGCCGACAGAGGCCCGGGAGCGTGCTGTCGTGGCATTGCCGGCGGGAAACAACACGCGCCACCTACGGTGACCGGCAGCTCCAACGCCAGCGCCACAGAAGGGCAAAGCCCCACTTGGGTGCAGAAGCGAACTCTCCCAGCACAGCGCACGCGCCAACACGTCCGCAGAGCTGCGATACAAACCACCTGCGAGAACCGCTGGGGGCGACCGAGCAGCAGACGGCGTCGCGACGCCGAGTGCCGGGCGGCGGCGCATCCTCAACGCACACAGTCCGCAATCGGACCAGCACACTGCAGATGTCCACCGCGCTTCGCACCGGGCTCGGCAGAACCCACTTTGGCCGCCTGGCGCCGCGCGCAGGGTGCGCCGGCGCATAGCTGGGACGCCAGCCGGGCCCGTCGGCCGGCGCTCCTGCCACTGGGCGCCCCCCACCAGCCGGCTGTAGTGCGTGCGCTCACGCAGCGCGCGGCCAGCACGCCGGGCGGCCCCCCCTCACCGGCCGGGGACTGTCCCACCAAGCCACAGCCTCGTATCGCTTCATACCCACATGGCCAACTCAGGTTCGGGGGCATGGCGGGTACCGCCGAAACAACCGGTTCATAGATGTACCGATCGTCGCTATCACCGATGCACCTGCAGCGCGAACAACCGCTCAACAACTGATTTCCAGTTCATTTGCGGATCGTATACGTCAATCTACATTTGCGAAATCTACGATTCTGGCATGCCTGCATGTTATGTGTCACGACACGCTACATCAGCCCACATACACACTGCGGCATGTACACGAGAGAACACGTGGAAGATGGTCCGCGCACGTGTGCAATGTCCCTTGCGCGGTCGACTGTCAACCGGCCTCTGTAGCATGTCGCAGA
Source organism: Schistocerca gregaria (assembly GCF_023897955.1). Classification (NCBI taxonomy): domain Eukaryota; kingdom Metazoa; phylum Arthropoda; class Insecta; order Orthoptera; family Acrididae; genus Schistocerca; species Schistocerca gregaria. Next base: position 584,014,919 of record NC_064922.1, read on the forward strand.
TGTGGAACGCGGTCCACCGTGCTATCATGTTGTGTGGGGCAATACGATTAAATAGGAAAACCCTCGTCGCTACATCAACAGACGGCTCACGCTGATTCCCGGCAGAGGGAGGAGGGGGGGGGGGCCCAACATGCAATACTTTCGTCCGTACCTACCTACCACATGTCTGTACGGCGTACAACAGTGCAATCTCGCTGTAATGGGGAGACGAGACAAGTAGCATCGTGCACAACATATGGCCCTTATGATTCGCCATTGTAGGGCGCAGCCGGTGTACGGTCAAGCATGTGCCACATTATGTCACTCAGTACGTAACGACAGATGATCAGTGTGGGTTACGCGTACATCAGCGGACAGTCCACACAGGCCGTACCACAACGTACACTGACTGCATCGACAACCGAATGCAACTGAACAGCTGCAAGGCTCATTTCACAAACAAACGCCTGACCGACCAGCTTGGAAGGGCAGGAGGGGAGGGCGATATTCGTTCTGTAGCGGTACACCCTTCCAGTGGTTAGCGGGACTGTGTAGAAAGTACGCAACACTCGAAAGACCTTTATGTGAGGGTACGCACCATGGCATCAAGAAATACACATGACACCAGAGGATCCAAGCAGTGAACTATGTTCAGAGGGTTGCTGTTAGGCAAAGCTACATTCCTGTGACGTTACATGTGACAGTTAAGGTGCAGTGTAAGTTAGGTTAAGGTGCAGTGTAAGTTAGGTTAAGGTGCA
>NC_064922.1:584025655-584028155 GCF_023897955.1 Schistocerca gregaria
GGCCCGTCGGCCGGCGCTCCTGCCACTGGGCGCCCCCCACCAGCCGGCTGTAGTGCGTGCGCTCACGCAGCGCGCGGCCAGCACGCCGGGCGGCCCCCCCTCACCGGCCGGGGACTGTCCCACCAAGCCACAGCCTCGTATCGCTTCATACCCACATGGCCAACTCAGGTTCGGGGGCATGGCGGGTACCGCCGAAACAACCGGTTCATAGATGTACCGATCGTCGCTATCACCGATGCACCTGCAGCGCGAACAACCGCTCAACAACTGATTTCCAGTTCATTTGCGGATCGTATACGTCAATCTACATTTGCGAAATCTACGATTCTGGCATGCCTGCATGTTATGTGTCACGACACGCTACATCAGCCCACATACACACTGCGGCATGTACACGAGAGAACACGTGGAAGATGGTCCGCGCACGTGTGCAATGTCCCTTGCGCGGTCGACTGTCAACCGGCCTCTGTAGCATGTCGCAGATGTGGAACGCGGTCCACCGTGCTATCATGTTGTGTGGGGCAATACGATTAAATAGGAAAACCCTCGTCGCTACATCAACAGACGGCTCACGCTGATTCCCGGCAGAGGGAGGAGGGGGGGGGGGGGGGCCAACATGCAATACTTTCGTCCGTACCTACTTACCACATGTCTGTACGGCGTACAACAGTGCAATCTCGCTGTAATGGGGAGACGAGACAAGTAGCATCGTGCACAACATATGGCCCTTATGATTCGCCATTGTAGGGCGCAGCCGGTGTACGGTCAAGCATGTGCCACATTATGTCACTCAGTACGTAACGACGGATGATCAGTGTGGGTTACGCGTACATCAGCGGACAGTCCACACAGGCCGTACCACAACGTACACTGACTGCATCGACAACCGAATGCAACTGAACAGCTGCAAGGCTCATTTCACAAACAAACGCCTGACCGACCAGCTTGGAAGGGCAGGAGGGGAGGGCGATATTCGTTCTGTAGCGGTACACCCTTCCAGTGGTTAGCGGGACTGTGTAGAAAGTACGCAACACTCGAAAGACCTTTATGTGAGGGTACGCACCATGGCATCAAGAAATACACATGACACCAGAGGATCCAAGCAGTGAACTATGTTCAGAGGGTTGCTGTTAGGCAAAGCTACATTCCTGTGACGTTACATGTGACAGTTAAGGTGCAGTGTAAGTTAGGTTAAGGTGCAGTGTAAGTTAGGTTAAGGTGCAGTGTAAGTTAGGTTAAGGTGCAGTGTAAGTTAGGTTAAGGTGCAGTGTAAGTTAGGTTAAGGTGCAGTGTAAGTTAGGATAAGGTGCAGCGTAACTTAGGTTAAGGTGCAGCGTAACTTAGGTTAAGGTGCAGCGTAACTTAGGTTAAGGTGCAGCGTAAGTTAGGTTAAGGTGCAGTGTAAGTTAGGTTAAGGTGCAGCGTAACTTAGGTTAAGGTGCAGCGTAACTTAGGTTAAGGTGCAGCGTAACTTAGGTTAAGGTGCAGCGTAACTTAGGTTAAGGTGCAGCGTAAGTTAGGTTAAGGTGCAGCGTAAGTTAGGTTAAGGTGCAGCGTAAGTTAGGTTAAGGTGCAGCGTAAGTTAGGTTAAGGTGCAGCGTAACTTAGGTTAAGGTGCAGCGTAACTTAGGTTAAGGTGCAGCGTAACTTAGGTTAAGGTGCAGCGTAACTTAGGTTAAGGTGCAGCGTAACTTAGGTTAAGGGGCCAACGTGGGTTAGGTTAAGGGGCCAACGTGGGTTAGGTTAGGGGCCAACGTGGGTAAGGTTAGGGGCCAACGTGGGTAAGGTTAGGGGCCAACGTGGGTAAGGTTAGGGGCCAACGTGGGTAAGGTTAGGGGCCAACGTGGGTAAGGTTAGGGGCCAACGTGGGTAAGGTTAGGGGCCAACGTGGGTAAGGTTAGGGGCCAACGTGGGTAAGGTTAGGGGCCAACGTGGGTAAGGTTAGGGGCCAACGTGGGTAAGGTTAGGGGCCAACGTGGGTAAGGTTAGGGGCCAACGTGGGTTAGGTTAAGGGCCAACGTGGGTTAGGTTGCCAGAGATGTGTCAAATCAGGATGTACGTTTGGCTGGTGTCAGGTGGTGGGTTGGTTCGATGCCTTTATAAGGGGTGTGGCCAAAGGGTATTTTATTACTTGTACCTTTTGTGTTGTGGCGTGGCGTTGCGTCCTGTGTTGATACTGGGTGGACCACTGTGGGTGTTGCTGGCTGATTTGAGCTGCGTTGTTTGCGGGTGATGTGAGACATTCTGTCTTATTAGTGGACGTGACGTTCCTCTTGTCGTTCTTTGGATAGTGTTCTGTGGCAGCGAGGATAAAATGGATGTTGTTGAACGATAGTGCTTTGGTGCTTTCGCTTTGTTACACACAGAGTGGACTGTGAGATAGGGTGACTGGGTCGAGTGCGGTTCACACTGTCCTCCCCAGTTTACAGTATGTATCATCTATGTATGTGGTCCTGCATCATTTACTAAGGAGGGACGTCAGACGACTGAAATATTAGTT
>NC_064922.1:584038155-584040655 GCF_023897955.1 Schistocerca gregaria
GGGGAGACGAGACAAGTAGCATCGTGCACAACATATGGCCCTTATGATTCGCCATTGTAGGGCGCAGCCGGTGTACGGTCAAGCATGTGCCACATTATGTCACTCAGTACGTAACGACGGATGATCAGTGTGGGTTACGCGTACATCAGCGGACAGTCCACACAGGCCGTACCACAACGTACACTGACTGCATCGACAACCGAATGCAACTGAACAGCTGCAAGGCTCATTTCACAAACAAACGCCTGACCGACCAGCTCGGAAGGGCAGGAGGGGAGGGCGATATTCGTTCTGTAGCGGTACACCCTTCCAGTGGTTAGCGGGACTGTGTAGAAAGTACGCAACACTCGAAAGACCTTTATGTGAGGGTACGCACCATGGCATCAAGAAATACACATGACACCAGAGGATCCAAGCAGTGAACTATGTTCAGAGGGTTGCTGTTAGGCAAAGCTACATTCCTGTGACGTTACATGTGACAGTTAAGGTGCAGTGTAAGTTAGGTTAAGGTGCAGTGTAAGTTAGGTTAAGGTGCAGTGTAAGTTAGGTTAAGGTGCAGTGTAAGTTAGGTTAAGGTGCAGTGTAAGTTAGGTTAAGGTGCAGTGTAAGTTAGGTTAAGGTGCAGTGTAAGTTAGGTTAAGGTGCAGTGTAAGTTAGGTTAAGGTGCAGCGTAAGTTAGGTTAAGGTGCAGCGTAACTTAGGTTAAGGTGCAGCGTAAGTTAGGTTAAGGTGCAGTGTAAGTTAGGTTAAGGTGCAGTGTAAGTTAGGTTAAGGTGCAGTGTAAGTTAGGTTAAGGTGCAGTGTAAGTTAGGTTAAGGTGCAGTGTAAGTTAGGTTAAGGTGCAGCGTAAGTTAGGTTAAGGTGCAGCGTAAGTTAGGTTAAGGTGCAGCGTAAGTTAGGTTAAGGTGCAGCGTAACTTAGGTTAAGGTGCAGCGTAACTTAGGTTAAGGTGCAGCGTAACTTAGGTTAAGGTGCAGCGTAACTTAGGTTAAGGTGCAGCGTAACTTAGGTTAAGGTGCAGCGTAACTTAGGTTAAGGGGCCAACGTGGGTTAGGTTAAGGGGCCAACGTGGGTTAGGTTAGGGGCCAACGTGGGTTAGGTTAGGGGCCAACGTGGGTAAGGTTAGGGGCCAACGTGGGTAAGGTTAGGGGCCAACGTGGGTAAGGTTAGGGGCCAACGTGGGTAAGGTTAGGGGCCAACGTGGGTAAGGTTAGGGGCCAACGTGGGTAAGGTTAGGGGCCAACGTGGGTAAGGTTAGGGGCCAACGTGGGTAAGGTTAGGGGCCAACGTGGGTAAGGTTAGGGGCCAACGTGGGTAAGGTTAGGGGCCAACGTGGGTAAGGTTAGGGGCCAACGTGGGTAAGGTTAGGGGCCAACGTGGGTAAGGTTAGGGGCCAACGTGGGTAAGGTTAGGGGCCAACGTGGGTAAGGTTAAGGGCCAACGTGGGTTAGGTTAAGGGCCAACGTGGGTTAGGTTGCCAGAGATGTGTCAAATCAGGATGTACGTTTGGCTGGTGTCAGGTGGTGGGTTGGTTCGATGCCTTTATAAGGGGTGTGGCCAAAGGGTATTTTATTACTTGTACCTTTTGTGTTGTGGCGTGGCGTTGCGTCCTGTGTTGATACTGGGTGGACCACTGTGGGTGTTGCTGGCTGATTTGAGCTGCGTTGTTTGCGGGTGATGTGAGACATTCTGTCTTATTAGTGGACGTGACGTTCCTCTTGTCGTTCTTTGGATAGTGTTCTGTGGCAGCGAGGATAAAATGGATGTTGTTGAACGATAGTGCTTTGGTGCTTTCGCTTTGTTACACACAGAGTGGACTGTGAGATAGGGTGACTGGGTCGAGTGCGGTTCACACTGTCCTCCCCAGTTTACAGTATGTATCATCTATGTATGTGGTCCTGCATCATTTACTAAGGAGGGACGTCAGACGACTGAAATATTAGTTATGTACTGATGTAAAGCAGAATGCTTACCTTCCACCAGTGGGCGAGTATCGACTCTGCCCCAGCGTTGCCACCGCAGGAAGCGGTGTCGGAAACACTACCCGCACACCGTCACCACTGTGCGGGGGGACGGACCCTCTATATCCTCAGCGGCGCACTCTTTGCCACCGGGCGTCACGTCTCGCGGCCCGCCGTCCAGAGCATGTATTGGGACAGCGGGACTTTGGCTTTTGGGAGATAACTCTTCATGAAGTGGAAGATATAGGGGTGGACTGCAATGTACGATTGCGGGAAAAGTCCGCCGTACATCCGCTCGAGTTGCGAGTCGGGCGGTGGGGGTGGCGCATTCACAGGTGCGGCTGGAGTGACTGTCGGTCCACCACTTTTGACTCGATTTGCGTCACCTGCGGTGAACAGGGGGGGTGCAGCAGGCGTTTTACTCTGGGTCGTCAAGCGGGCGCTGTAGGCGACATCGACATCATAGTCGGCCGGCCGTCTCATAGAGGGCGGTATCGTCGTCGGAAGCAGCGTCATCTTCCGAGGGACGGACCAGTAGG
>NC_064922.1:584048155-584058155 GCF_023897955.1 Schistocerca gregaria
GCGGCTGCTGGCACCAGACTTGCCCTCCAATAGATACTCGTTAAAGGATTTAAAGTGTACTCATTCCGATTACGGGGCCTCGGATGAGTCCCGTATCGTTATTTTTCGTCACTACCTCCCCGTGCCGGGAGTGGGTAATTTGCGCGCCTGCTGCCTTCCTTGGATGTGGTAGCCGTTTCTCAGGCTCCCTCTCCGGAATCGAACCCTGATTCCCCGTTACCCGTTACAACCATGGTAGGCGCAGAACCTACCATCGACAGTTGATAAGGCAGACATTTGAAAGATGCGTCGCCGGTACGAGGACCGTGCGATCAGCCCAAAGTTATTCAGAGTCACCAAGGCAAACGGACCAGACGAGCCAATCCGATTGGTTTTGATCTAATAAAAGCGTCCCTTCCATCTCTGGTCGGGACTCTGTTTTTTTTTTTTTTTTTTTTTTTAAAAAAAAAAAAAAAATCTTTATTTCTTACAAAATATTTTATACAATAAAACCCACCACCTTATTAATTAGTGGGTCATGATATAATACATTACTTAGGTACAGCTTATACATTTCTAATTATAATCTACAGACAGTGTGTTAGTTGAATGGGCAGACCTACTAATTAACAAATCTGCTACTCCTAGTATTACTACTTACACTAGTCTCTACTGCCTGCAGCGTTACAAATATGCCAATAATTATACAATCCTACTTGTGTGCCTTGCTCACCGAGCTAACCCCGGTGAACGCGCCCTGGCACAGGGCAGGCCAATACTTTTATTCGCTGCAGGTTTCTATTTTAATTCCTATTCTAATTTCCTAACCTAATGAACTATTCTAAGTCAGAAACGGTGCGTTGTCAAATCCGGTATGGTCGCCCCTCTCCCCCTATCCTGCGCGTGGCGGATTCCAACTTTACCAGTCGACCAGTCCACGCACAGGCGGTACGGGATTGGGGCATTGACCTAGTATGTTAATTTTTTTTAAGTCTTAAAGCTCTCTCAGATATTGAGTTAGGACCTTTCGTGATACCTCATTTGCCAACTGATTTAGCAGTCGAAAGGTCTCTTCTTGTCTTAATAACATATACGTGTCATAGTTGGGTAGTTGCTGTCTAAGTGTAGTTGCTACATCATCGAAAAGGGGGCACTCGTAGACCACATGGTCGGGAGTTCCCTCCGATGCACCACAGTCACACGCAGGCGTTGCCCTCTTCCCAAACCGACATAGATACGTCGGGTAAGGCCCATGTCCAGTGAGAAAGTGGAACAAACCCCTAGTTGGTTCAAAATAACCCATGCTTATTCTTTCCCTCACATTCGGCAGGAAGCTGAAAGTTCTTCTGCCGGATTCCTCTGCCTCCCAAACTTCTTGCCATAGCTCTTCACCCCTCTTCCGTATCTCGCCCTTATCCCTAACCCTAACTCCCAAGATGTCTTCTACTTTTTCTATGTCCCCTTTCTTTGCCCAATACCAAGCACCCTGTTCCCTGAGTTTGATATCCAGAGGACAAAGTCCCATTATTACTAGTAGGGCCCCTCCCGGAGATGTTCTGTATGCCCCCACAGATCTTAATATCATGTTCCTTTGAACCCTTCTCACCGACATGGCGGGCACAACCCTCGTGAGCCTGTGTGCCCAGACTCCCGCGCCGTAACCCACTATTGATGTTAGTATGCTGTTATGATACAATTTGATAAGGTGAGGGGGGAGATGAAATCTTTTATGACCTATGGTGATAAGGTTATTGAGAATTTGCAGAGCTCTTTGTGTCACGGTTTCAATGTGCTTTCCGAAGTTCCACCTTTCATCGATGATGATCCCTAAGTAACGTCCCTCTCGTCGTCGGAGTACTGGTGTGCCCTCAATTCTAACAGTCGGGTTTCTTATTAACTGTCCCTTTAGTAATAGATAGGTTGATTTAGTCGGTGAGATGGTCATCTTGGTATTACGGCACCATGATAGTAGTTGCGTCATGGCTCTATCTATTTTTGGTTCAATGTCCTCGCGACTTCGGCCGCCAACCAGTAGAAGGAGGTCATCAGCGTAGGCTATCACCTCTAGCACATCTTCATTTTGTTGCAATGCATTTAAGAGTGGCTCCATGTGGATATCCCAAAATAGGGGACCTAAGACGGAACCCTGGGGACATCCCTTTGTTATGGGTTTTCCAATCCTCCCGCTAGGGGATGATAGCCAGACCTCCCGATCTACACAATAGCTCCTAAGGCAACCGTATAGCGGCCCTGGGCACTCTTTCTCCCGCAAGCAGGAGAAGAGCGAAGGCCACCACAGGTTGTCAAAGGCGCCACTAATGTCCACCATGATGCCGACGATGTACTTGCACGGGGCCGAACCACAGACCTCGGCCGCCAGGGCGATCGCATCAGATGCGGAACGCCCAGGCCTGAAGCCAAACTGTCTGTCGCTCATCCCGTGCAGCACTCGGTGGGCAGTCAGCCTATCAGCAAGCAGCTTTTCAAGGATTTTCCCGAGCACATCCAGAAGGCAGATGGGTCTGTAAGACTTTGCCTCAGCTGGGTCTTTATCGGGGCCTTTTTTAATGATTACAACGTTTGCTGCCTTCCAGATCCTCGGGAATTTACCTTGCCGAAGGCACTCGTTGTACAGCTGGGTCAAAGGAGCGACCAGTTGTGGGGCCAAGAACTGCACCACCTCCGCCACAATGCCGTCTGGCCCAGGGGCTTTCCCTCTCTTTATTGTCTTTATGAGGGCAGCGACCTCTTCCTCCGAGAAGGGGAGGACTGCCTCATCATTTGTATAGTCGCCCAGATCTAAATCTCCCAACCGTCGCTGTTCCTCAGTATCCTCTGTTCTGTCGTCGTCAGGCAACAGGGATCGGAGTAGGACCTCAGCAGTCTCCTGCCATGAGTCCGTCATCCCATCCCCATGCCTGACTGTGGACAGCATCATAGGGGAGCGGATCTTTTCTCTTACTAGTTTATACGGAATCCCCCATGGATCCAAGGCCAGCTGATTGGTCACGAATGTCTCCCAGCTTCTAACTCGGACCGCTTTTAATTCTTTTTGAAATGTTTCCTTTGCCTCCCGGTATAGCAGTAACCATCTCTGCTTCTCCCACCAGACGACACTGCGCTGGTAGTGCCTTCGCAGCCTTCTGACAGACTGACGCAGCTCCTGCAGCTCAGGAGACCATGGTGTCGGCGAGGCCGCCATGGCCCTCCTCCTAGTTGGCACGGCCGCCTTCATCGCTCTAGTCACTGCACACACCAGTTCCTCAGCTCTGTTGTCGATGTCAATTTGTCTGTCACCATCCGGTAACGGAGGAATGTCACACTCTCTGGCTAAGTGTTCCCAGTTGGCTTTCCTGAAGTTCAACTGCACCTCCCACCCCATGGCCCAGTGGCACTCCCTGCTCCCTAAGGTAAAAGTGATAAGGTTGTGATCACTTGTGGTGGCACTGTCTATCACCTTCCAGTTCTGTATTAGGTTTGCCGCATTTGGCGTGACCAAGGTCACGTCGATGTTCGTGCCTTGCCCCCCTCCCGCCGCATAGGTGGGAGAGTTTCCCGGTTTGTTTGCCACCACAAGCTGCAACGACATAATCACTTCTTCCACCTTTCCACCATTTTCGTCCCTTGTGCCACTGTACCATAGGGGGGACTTCGCATTTATATCCGCAGTTATGACAACTCTTCGTCCCTGCAACGCCATAGCCACTCTTGTTAGGTGGTCTAAATGTATGTCGATATCATCTCCATATTGAAAATACATGTTAATGAGTGTTATAGTGCCTGCTGGAGATTGCAGTTCTATGACGTTGCAGTGACTGTTTGAGTACTGCGAAAGTAAGGTTGCCTGCAGTTTTTTGTTGGTGATTACCACAGCTGCTTTGGGGGCATCCCCACAGCTGATGACTTGCCATGTAGTGGCCACAAAAGCAATTTTGCCAGCCAGAGAGTAAGGCTCCTGCAAACAGAGTACATCCAGTCTCCTCTCCTCCACTTCCCTACGGAGTTCCTGCATCACAAGTCGACTGTTGTGCGTATTTAGTTGGCCGACAGATGTCCTAGTCGTCATGGATAATATGTGTGTACACGGTCATATGGCCAGGTCTTGTTCGGATCGAAAGTTATTCTTCCGTTTGCCAGCACTGACTGGACGTATATATCCTCTAAATCAAATTTTTCTCCTCGTCTTTCAAACAGTTTCTTTAGCAGGTCACGCAGGGCTCTGAAGTCCGTGGGGAGATTCACCGACTTTAGCTGTATTCTATCTACAGCCTCCATCACCGAGAAGGTTACCTTTCTGCCGTTCTCATGTCCAATTCGGACCACATGTCTCAAGGCAGTGGTCAGGGTTGCCGGCTGCTCCAGTCTTGCCAGCTGCATCGTAAATTCGAGGTTTGGGTACACCCTCACCGGATCGACAGGCGGAAGCCTGACAATTGATGTATCAGAGGTGCAACCCACACTCGAACTTGTGACTATATTTTCCTGTATGGATGGTTTTTCAATTTTCTCCTTGGGGGTTGCCGCTACCACAGGATGCCCTTGCCGTGGATGGTCTGTTTTCGGCTCAGATCCCCGGCTTCGAGGGGAGGGAGCCATGAGTGGCATAGGAAATTCTGTTTGCTGTCCTTTATCTACCATGAATACCTCTGTCTGGACAGCAGTGTCTGCTGTTTCGACTTCTGAGCTCGATAGCGATCTCAGAAATTCCCTGAATTTGTGAGCCCTCATAGCATCCCTCCTTCTCTTGCTCGGGGATTTTCGCTTTGGCATCCTGTAGGTTGTGTCAGACTCAACCATAATCAATTCTGGATATTAGGCGTTGTTCTAACATCCTGTATGTAGGGCAACTCCGTCCTGTAGCTCCACATGGTTTTTTCCCTCTACTCTTACAGGGAATACAAACACTGGCAGCCTTGCAGTCCTTACGTACGTGTCCATTGTCACCGCACTTGGAGCACGCCGACCCCCTGGTGCAGTGCCTGAGAATGTGGTCCAAGTCCCCACAATTGTGGCAACGAGGTACCACGATGTAATCCCTTACATTAATTGCATGAAACCCAACATATAGTCTGCCCATTCCAGTAATTTGCTTCCACATTTGTGGATTTACCTCGGCCACGTGATGGACAACGTCCCGATCACGGGGTCCTGTTTTGAATTTGAGTTTGAATTTATTATTGAATTCTTCCGCGTTCATGCTTTCAAAATTTTGTCCCCTTATTGTCTCACTTAACTCGTCATTAGTCATTATAGTTGGCACGTCATATAATATCACCAAAGGATTCCTTTTCCGTGGAGGTTCACATTTCATTACTGCATTCAGTTTTTGGTTTTTTAGTAGTTTTTCCTTATCTTCTTCTGAGGCTACTTCTACTATTACAGAGTTCTTGCTGGGTTTAACTTTCTTAATTCTTATTTTGTCCTTTACAGGATCTATTGTGGTAGTTAAAAGTTCTTGTAGCTTTTTTACACTTGTGTCCTGTCCTGGCAGCGTCCGAAGAAAAACTGCCGTGTCTTGTCTCTTTGCTACCCTGTCGATTGTATCTTTTGTGGTAGTTGGCTTAATGGGCGCTTGCGCAGCCACTGCCGCCCAGGATTTGGCTGGTTGTTTTCGCAGCCTGCTGTTTTCTTTTTCTAGTTCTTCTAAACGGCCTTCTAATTTTGCATGGGCAATAGCCCAGGCCGAAAGTTCATTCTTAATAATGGTCAAGGCAGCCTGACTGATCTTGCCATTTTTCACGTTCTGGTCAATCAACAGGGCGATTCTGTTATGCCTCTGTGCGACGGTTTCAGTATCAACATCTGCCTGCCCCACCTCGTCTTGTGGAGAGGGATCAGGCACAGCGGAAGCCCTCGAAAGCGCACTCGAATCACTCGTTATAGTTGTAGCCATGATTAACGAGTGATAAAGAAGAAAGTGGGAGCCCGTCTCTTGCCCCGGACCGGCTCCTCTGGCATGGGGGGGGACTTCTTGCAGCTCGCCCACCGACCTCGCCCCAAGGTCAAGGGCCCTATCGAACTGCCGGGTTCAGCACGCCGTTGCCAGCGCACTGGTCCCCATCGATGGCTTCGTCATCGGCGATTTCACGCGACGCTCCTCGGCAATTGCACCCCGCACTCCGGAGAGGCGGATGCACCTCTCGCCCTTCGCCGCCTACTAGCCCGAGTTTCCACCTTACGGCCAAGGACCCACTCCTACTCAGGTGGCGGGCCGGTCCCCCAGACGTTCGGCGGTCTGGACCCAGTTAACCTGGCCCAGGCGATGTCACCACCTCCTGGGTTTGGCAGAACACGCCCCGGTTACCCAGGGGCGCGGCGAAGCACCCTTGCCGACTCGCGCCGCGATCCCACGCCGACAAACGAAGTCGCCGGCATGCAGAGCTCCTGCTGGTCTGGGCCCTGCGAACAGAAAGGGACAGATGTTCGTCCCTCGACACAGCTCCCCCTGTGCCACGCACCCTTCGCTTTCGCATCGGGTTGGGTCGCAGCTCTCCCTTTTGTCGCACGGCAAAATGCCGAGCTTAACGTCTGGCACCACGGGAAGGCGGAAAGAGCCACTTGGGAAGGAGAGGTTGTAAGAGACACATCACTTCCCCTGTGAGGAGTGCCGCGGCACGCCCGTCTGGAAGCGATACGCCCCAGTGCGAGCCTCCGTGCCTTACGGCGCGCCGGCTACGGGCGGGCCCGCGCCGAACGCGCCGTCGAGCGACCGACCTCACGCCAGATTCGGGACTCTGTTTGCATGTATTAGCTCTAGAATTACCACAGTTATCCAAGTAACGTGGGTACGATCTAAGGAACCATAACTGATTTAATGAGCCATTCGCGGTTTCACCTTAATGCGGCTTGTACTGAGACATGCATGGCTTAATCTTTGAGACAAGCATATGACTACTGGCAGGATCAACCAGGGAGCTGCGTCAACGAGAGCTGAGCAGCCGGCCGCCCGGGAGTGTGTCCCGAGGGCCCGCGCGAACACGCAAGCGTCCGCTCAATTATTCTGCAAACAGGAGGAGGCTGAGCTCCCCTGCACGATACACCTCGAAACCCTCTCAGGTCCCGGCGGCGCGCAGCGCCGTCCTAAGTACTTGGTCGGGTTCGAGAGAGGCGCAATCGCCCGGAGATAGGCGAGTAGACGCTTTCAGTGCGAACACCCGTGCTCCCAACTGAGCTTGCCGCTGCCGACAGAGGCCCGGGAGCGTGCTGTCGTGGCATTGCCGGCGGGAAACAACACGCGCCACCTACGGTGACCGGCAGCTCCAACGCCAGCGCCACAGAAGGGCAAAGCCCCACTTGGGTGCAGAAGCGAACTCTCCCAGCACAGCGCACGCGCCAACACGTAGGCAGAGCTGCGATACAAACCACCTGCGAGAACCGCTGGGGGCGACCGAGCAGCAGACGGCGTCGCGACGCCGAGTGCCGGGCGGCGGCGCATCCTCAACGCACACAGTCCGCAATCGGACCAGCACACTGCAGATGTCCACCGCGCTTCGCACCGGGCTCGGCAGAACCCACTTTGGCCGCCTGGCGCCGCGCGCAGGGTGCGCCGGCGCATAGCTGGGACGCCAGCCGGGCCCGTCGGCCGGCGCTCCTGCCACTGGGCGCCCCCCACCAGCCGGCTGTAGTGCGTGCGCTCACGCAGCGCGCGGCCAGCACGCCGGGCGGCCCCCCCTCACCGGCCGGGGACTGTCCCACCAAGCCACAGCCTCGTATCGCTTCATACCCACATGGCCAACTCAGGTTCGGGGGCATGGCGGGTACCGCCGAAACAACCGGTTCATAGATGTACCGATCGTCGCTATCACCGATGCACCTGCAGCGCGAACAACCGCTCAACAACTGATTTCCAGTTCATTTGCGGATCGTATACGTCAATCTACATTTGCGAAATCTACGATTCTGGCATGCCTGCATGTTATGTGTCACGACACGCTACATCAGCCCACATACACACTGCGGCATGTACACGAGAGAACACGTGGAAGATGGTCCGCGCACGTGTGCAATGTCCCTTGCGCGGTCGACTGTCAACCGGCCTCTGTAGCATGTCGCAGATGTGGAACGCGGTCCACCGTGCTATCATGTTGTGTGGGGCAATACGATTAAATAGGAAAACCCTCGTCGCTACATCAACAGACGGCTCACGCTGATTCCCGGCAGAGGGAGGAGGAGGGGGGGGGCCAACATGCAATACTTTCGTCCGTACCTACCTACCACATGTCTGTACGGCGTACAACAGTGCAATCTCGCTGTAATGGGGAGACGAGACAAGTAGCATCGTGCACAACATATGGCCCTTATGATTCGCCATTGTAGGGCGCAGCCGGTGTACGGTCAAGCATGTGCCACATTATGTCACTCAGTACGTAACGACGGATGATCAGTGTGGGTTACGCGTACATCAGCGGACAGTCCACACAGGCCGTACCACAACGTACACTGACTGCATCGACAACCGAATGCAACTGAACAGCTGCAAGGCTCATTTCACAAACAAACGCCTGACCGACCAGCTTGGAAGGGCAGGAGGGGAGGGCGATATTCGTTCTGTAGCGGTACACCCTTCCAGTGGTTAGCGGGACTGTGTAGAAAGTACGCAACACTCGAAAGACCTTTATGTGAGGGTACGCACCATGGCATCAAGAAATACACATGACACCAGAGGATCCAAGCAGTGAACTATGTTCAGAGGGTTGCTGTTAGGCAAAGCTACATTCCTGTGACGTTACATGTGACAGTTAAGGTGCAGTGTAAGTTAGGTTAAGGTGCAGTGTAAGTTAGGTTAAGGTGCAGTGTAAGTTAGGTTAAGGTGCAGTGTAAGTTAGGTTAAGGTGCAGTGTAAGATAGGTTAAGGTGCAGTGTAAGTTAGGTTAAGGTGCAGTGTAAGTTAGGTTAAGGTGCAGTGTAAGTTAGGTTAAGGTGCAGCGTAAGTTAGGTTAAGGTGCAGCGTAAGTTAGGTTAAGGTGCAGCGTAACTTAGGTTAAGGTGCAGCGTAACTTAGGTTAAGGTGCAGCGTAACTTAGGTTAAGGTGCAGCGTAAGTTAGGTTAAGGTGCAGTGTAAGTTAGGTTAAGGTGCAGTGTAAGTTAGGTTAAGGTGCAGTGTAAGTTAGGTTAAGGTGCAGTGTAAGTTAGGTTAAGGTGCAGTGTAAGTTAGGTTAAGGTGCAGTGTAAGTTAGGTTAAGGTGCAGTGTAAGTTAGGTTAAGGTGCAGCGTAAGTTAGGTTAAGGTGCAGCGTAAGTTAGGTTAAGGTGCAGCGTAACTTAGGTTAAGGTGCAGCGTAACTTAGGTTAAGGTGCAGCGTAACTTAGGTTAAGGTGCAGCGTAACTTAGGTTAAGGGGCCAACGTGGGTTAGGTTAAGGGGCCAACGTGGGTTAGGTTAGGGGCCAACGTGGGTAAGGTTAGGGGCCAACGTGGGTAAGGTTAGGGGCCAACGTGGGTAAGGTTAGGGGCCAACGTGGGTAAGGTTAGGGGCCAACGTGGGTAAGGTTAGGGGCCAACGTGGGTAAGGTTAGGGGCCAACGTGGGTAAGGTTAGGGGCCAACGTGGGTAAGGTTAGGGGCCAACGTGGGTAAGGTTAGGGGCCAACGTGGGTAAGGTTAGGGGCCAACGTGGGTAAGGTTAGGGGCCAACGTGGGTAAGGTTAGGGGCCAACGTGGGTAAGGTTAGGGGCCAACGTGGGTAAGGTTAGGGGCCAACGTGGGTAAGGTTAGGGGCCAACGTGGGTAAGGTTAGGGGCCAACGTGGGTAAGGTTAGGGGCCCACGTGGGTAAGGTTAGGGGCCAACGTGGGTAAGGTTAGGGGCCAACGTGGGTAAGGTTAGGGGCCAACGTGGGTAAGGTTAAGGGCCAACGTGGGTTAGGTTAAGGGCCAACGTGGGTTAGGTTGCCAGAGATGTGTCAAATCAGGATGTACGTTTGGCTGGTGTCAGGTGGTGGGTTGGTTCGATGCCTTTATAAGGGGTGTGGCCAAAGGGTATTTTATTACTTGTACCTTTTGTGTTGTGGCGTGGCGTTGCGTCC
>NC_064922.1:584065655-584070655 GCF_023897955.1 Schistocerca gregaria
CATCACAGACCTGTTATTGCTCAATCTCGTGCGGCTAGAAGCCGCCTGTCCCTCTAAGAAGAAAAGTAATCGCTGACAGCACGAAGGATGTCACGCGACTAGTTAGCAGGCTAGAGTCTCGTTCGTTATCGGAATTAACCAGACAAATCGCTCCACCAACTAAGAACGGCCATGCACCACCACCCACCGAATCAAGAAAGAGCTATCAATCTGTCAATCCTTCCGGTGTCCGGGCCTGGTGAGGTTTCCCGTGTTGAGTCAAATTAAGCCGCAGGCTCCACTCCTGGTGGTGCCCTTCCGTCAATTCCTTTAAGTTTCAGCTTTGCAACCATACTTCCCCCGGAACCCAAAAGCTTTGGTTTCCCAGAGGCTGCCCGCCGAGTCATCGGAGGAACTGCGGCGGATCGCTGGCTGGCATCGTTTATGGTTAGAACTAGGGCGGTATCTGATCGCCTTCGAACCTCTAACTTTCGTTCTTGATTAATGAAAACATACTTGGCAAATGCTTTCGCTTCTGTTCGTCTTGCGACGATCCAAGAATTTCACCTCTAACGTCGCAATACGAATGCCCCCGCCTGTCCCTATTAATCATTACCTCGGGTTCCGAAAACCAACAAAACAGAACCGAGGTCCTATTCCATTATTCCATGCACACAGTATTCAGGCGGGCTTGCCTGCTTTAAGCACTCTAATTTGTTCAAAGTAAACGTGCCGGCCCACCGAGACACTCAACTAAGAGCACCCTGGTAGGATTTCAACGGGGTCCGCCTCGGGACGCGCAAGCACGCCTTCGGCTCGCCCCACCGGCAGGACGTCCCACGATACATGCCAGTTAAACACCGACGGGCGGTGAACCAACAGCGTGGGACGCAAATCCAACTACGAGCTTTTTAACCGCAACAACTTTAATATATGCTATTGGAGCTGGAATTACCGCGGCTGCTGGCACCAGACTTGCCCTCCAATAGATACTCGTTAAAGGATTTAAAGTGTACTCATTCCGATTACGGGGCCTTGGATGAGTCCCGTATCGTTATTTTTCGTCACTACCTCCCCGTGCCGGGAGTGGGTACTTTGCGCGCCTGCTGCCTTCCTTGGATGTGGTAGCCGTTTCTCAGGCTCCCTCTCCGGAATCGAACCCTGATTCCCCGTTACCCGTTACAACCATGGTAGGCGCAGAACCTACCATCGACAGTTGATAAGGCAGACATTTGAAAGATGCGTCGCCGGTACGAGGACCGTGCGATCAGCCCAAAGTTATTCAGAGTCACCAAGGCAAACGGACCAGACGAGCCAATCCGATTGGTTTTGATCTAATAAAAGCGTCCCTTCCATCTCTGGTCGGGACTCTGTTTGCATGTATTAGCTCTAGAATTACCACAGTTATCCAAGTAACGTGGGTACGATCTAAGGAACCATAACTGATTTAATGAGCCATTCGCGGTTTCACCTTAATGCGGCTTGTACTGAGACATGCATGGCTTAATCTTTGAGACAAGCATATGACTACTGGCAGGATCAACCAGGGAGCTGCGTCAACGAGAGCTGAGCAGCCGGCCGCCCGGGAGTGTGTCCCGAGGGCCCGCGCGAACACGCAAGCGTCCGCTCAATTATTCTGCAAACAGGAGGAGGCTGAGCTCCCCTGCACGATACACCTCGAAACCCTCTCAGGTCCCGGCGGCGCGCAGCGCCGTCCTAAGTACTTGGTCGGGTTCGAGAGAGGCGCAATCGCCCGGAGATAGGCGAGTAGACGCTTTCAGTGCGAACACCCGTGCTCCCAACTGAGCTTGCCGCTGCCGACAGAGGCCCGGGAGCGTGCTGTCGTGGCATTGCCGGCGGGAAACAACACGCGCCACCTACGGTGACCGGCAGCTCCAACGCCAGCGCCACAGAAGGGCAAAGCCCCACTTGGGTGCAGAAGCGAACTCTCCCAGCACAGCGCACGCGCCAACACGTCCGCAGAGCTGCGATACAAACCACCTGCGAGAACCGCTGGGGGCGACCGAGCAGCAGACGGCGTCGCGACGCCGAGTGCCGGGCGGCGGCGCATCCTCAACGCACACAGTCCGCAATCGGACCAGCACACTGCAGATGTCCACCGCGCTTCGCACCGGGCTCGGCAGAACCCACTTTGGCCGCCTGGCGCCGCGCGCAGGGTGCGCCGGCGCATAGCTGGGACGCCAGCCGGGCCCGTCGGCCGGCGCTCCTGCCACTGGGCGCCCCCCACCAGCCGGCTGTAGTGCGTGCGCTCACGCAGCGCGCGGCCAGCACGCCGGGCGGCCCCCCCTCACCGGCCGGGGACTGTCCCACCAAGCCACAGCCTCGTATCGCTTCATACCCACATGGCCAACTCAGGTTCGGGGGCATGGCGGGTACCGCCGAAACAACCGGTTCATAGATGTACCGATCGTCGCTATCACCGATGCACCTGCAGCGCGAACAACCGCTCAACAACTGATTTCCAGTTCATTTGCGGATCGTATACGTCAATCTACATTTGCGAAATCTACGATTCTGGCATGCCTGCATGTTATGTGTCACGACACGCTACATCAGCCCACATACACACTGCGGCATGTACACGAGAGAACACGTGGAAGATGGTCCGCGCACGTGTGCAATGTCCCTTGCGCGGTCGACTGTCAACCGGCCTCTGTAGCATGTCGCAGATGTGGAACGCGGTCCACCGTGCTATCATGTTGTGTGGGGCAATACGATTAAATAGGAAAACCCTCGTCGCTACATCAACAGACGGCTCACGCTGATTCCCGGCAGAGGGAGGAGGGGGGGGGGGGGCCCAACATGCAATACTTTCGTCCGTACCTACCTACCACATGTCTGTACGGCGTACAACAGTGCAATCTCGCTGTAATGGGGAGACGAGACAAGTAGCATCGTGCACAACATATGGCCCTTATGATTCGCCATTGTAGGGCGCAGCCGGTGTACGGTCAAGCATGTGCCACATTATGTCACTCAGTACGTAACGACGGATGATCAGTGTGGGTTACGCGTACATCAGCGGACAGTCCACACAGGCCGTACCACAACGTACACTGACTGCATCGACAACCGAATGCAACTGAACAGCTGCAAGGCTCATTTCACAAACAAACGCCTGACCGACCAGCTTGGAAGGGCAGGAGGGGAGGGCGATATTCGTTCTGTAGCGGTACACCCTTCCAGTGGTTAGCGGGACTGTGTAGAAAGTACGCAACACTCGAAAGACCTTTATGTGAGGGTACGCACCATGGCATCAAGAAATACACATGACACCAGAGGATCCAAGCAGTGAACTATGTTCAGAGGGTTGCTGTTAGGCAAAGCTACATTCCTGTGACGTTACATGTGACAGTTAAGGTGCAGTGTAAGTTAGGTTAAGGTGCAGTGTAAGTTAGGTTAAGGTGCAGTGTAAGTTAGGTTAAGGTGCAGTGTAAGTTAGGTTAAGGTGCAGTGTAAGTTAGGTTAAGGTGCAGCGTAAGTTAGGTTAAGGTGCAGCGTAAGTTAGGTTAAGGTGCAGCGTAAGTTAGGTTAAGGTGCAGCGTAAGTTAGGTTAAGGTGCAGCGTAAGTTAGGTTAAGGTGCAGCGTAAGTTAGGTTAAGGTGCAGCGTAAATTAGGTTAAGGTGCAGTGTAAGTTAGGTTAAGGTGCAGTGTAAGTTAGGTTAAGGTGCAGTGTAAGTTAGGTTAAGGTGCAGTGTAAGTTAGGTTAAGGTGCAGTGTAAGTTAGGTTAAGGTGCAGTGTAAGTTAGGTTAAGGTGCAGTGTAAGTTAGGTTAAGGTGCAGCGTAAGTTAGGTTAAGGTGCAGCGTAAGTTAGGTTAAGGTGCAGCGTAAGTTAGGTTAAGGTGCAGCGTAACTTAGGTTAAGGTGCAGCGTAACTTAGGTTAAGGTGCAGCGTAACTTAGGTTAAGGTGCAGCGTAACTTAGGTTAAGGTGCAGCGTAACTTAGGTTAAGGTGCAGCGTAACTTAGGTTAAGGGGCCAACGTGGGTTAGGTTAAGGGGCCAACGTGGGTTAGGTTAGGGGCCAACGTGGGTTAGGTTAGGGGCCAACGTGGGTAAGGTTAGGGGCCAACGTGGGTAAGGTTAGGGGCCAACGTGGGTAAGGTTAGGGGCCAACGTGGGTAAGGTTAGGGGCCAACGTGGGTAAGGTTAGGGGCCAACGTGGGTAAGGTTAGGGGCCAACGTGGGTAAGGTTAGGGGCCAACGTGGGTAAGGTTAGGGGCCAACGTGGGTAAGGTTAGGGGCCAACGTGGGTAAGGTTAGGGGCCAACGTGGGTAAGGTTAGGGGCCAACGTGGGTAAGGTTAGGGGCCAACGTGGGTAAGGTTAGGGGCCAACGTGGGTAAGGTTAGGGGCCAACGTGGGTAAGGTTAGGGGCCAACGTGGGTAAGGTTAGGGGCCAACGTGGGTAAGGTTAGGGGCCAACGTGGGTAAGGTTAAGGGCCAACGTGGGTTAGGTTAAGGGCCAACGTGGGTTAGGTTGCCAGAGATGTGTCAAATCAGGATGTACGTTTGGCTGGTGTCAGGTGGTGGGTTGGTTCGATGCCTTTATAAGGGGTGTGGCCAAAGGGTATTTTATTACTTGTACCTTTTTTGTTGTGGCGTGGCGTTGCGTCCTGTGTTGATACTGGGTGGACCACTGTGGGTGTTGCTGGCTGATTTGAGCTGCGTTGTTTGCGGGTGATGTGAGACATTCTGTCTTATTAGTGGACGTGACGTTCCTCTTGTCGTTCTTTGGATAGTGTTCTGTGGCAGCGAGGATAAAATGGATGTTGTTGAACGATAGTGCTTTGGTGCTTTCGCTTTGTTACACACAGAGTGGACTGTGAGATAGGGTGACTGGGTCGAGTGCGGTTCACACTGTCCTCCCCAGTTTACAGTATGTATCATCTATGTATGTGGTCCTGCATCATTTACTAAGGAGGGACGTCAGACGACTGAAATATTAGTTATGTACTGATGTAAAGCAGAATGCTTACCTTCCACCAGTGGGCGAGTATC
>NC_064922.1:584075655-584080655 GCF_023897955.1 Schistocerca gregaria
ACAACTAGCTGATCTTCACTATCCTGATCCGCATCGTCATCAGGTAAGAGGGTTTGGAGCAGTGATTTTATAGTCTCTTCCCATGTCATGGTAAGAGTCTGGTTCCCAGTTTTAATGTTGCTAACAACATTCTCTGTGCCATATTTTGGCTGGAGTACTCTTCTCGTTATGGCCCATGGATCGTTTTTGTCACAGTCAGAGGCCCACTTCTTCCATGTCTCTTCTTTTGCCTTGGCTATTTCCTTGTTGAACCGGTTTTTAATTTTGTTGTAGTTTCTCTTTGCAGCTACCAGAGCAGTTCCGTTTTCAATTTTGCGTGTATGTTGTAGTAATCGCCGTGCAGACATGGTGTCCCGCCGCAGGTTTGCTAGCTTTGTGTTCCACCATGGTACTGGATTTTGCACCTGTCTCTTCCTTCTCATTGATTTTTTACAGCTCTCATAGACTGCCACCTGCAGTCTGTTTACTTTTTCGTTGACCCCCTCCTGTGGGTTTTGTAGCCAGTTCTCTGTGGCACTGATGAGCTGTCTATCAAAGATTGACCACTTTGCACAGCTAGTATTATAATTTGGAAGTTCTTCTTTTGCCCTCATTCTCTGTGGTACTCTGGCCTCATAAGTGATTGCCCTGTGGTCACTTGATGTCCATTCCTCGTGTACCATCCACCTACACAGCATTCTGGCAGCTAAGGGTGTACATATTGTAACATCTATGTTACTCTCCCCATTGGGCCCACTGAAAGTAGTTAGCTGCGATCTCTCGTTTATAACTAGAAGACCATGTTGAGAGATAAAGTCCTCCAACTTTCTGCCTGCCTCGTCTGTTGTTTGGCTGTGCCAGACTGGTGAGTTGGCATTTGTGTCAGCTCCTATGACTACTGCTTTCCCACTCAGTTTGTCCAGGATGACGTCCAATTCTTTGAGGAACTGATCTACAGGTGAACCATATTGGCAATAGAGGCTAACTGCGTAGATCTCGCCAAAGTTCCCACTTACACTAGCAACAGCCATGTGCTTATTGCAGAAATTTGTGAGCTGCATTGCTGTTAGTGTCTGCGACCGGGCTGCTATAGCTGCCTTTGTTGCTCCGTGTTTGGCGCTATAGATGAGCTGGTAATTTGGGGGATAGCCAACTACTTTGTTGTTTATGCAGTAGGGTTCCTGGATCAACAGCACATCCACATTCTCTTCATTTATTCTCTGTGCCAGTTGATCTGGGACTTTTTTTGCCCTTTGCCCATTTATTTGGAGAATCTTAATGACATTGTTCTGTGTGCTGGTCCCTTGTCTTCTTCCAGTTTGCAGAGGCCCATCGTCCCTACTGGCCATAATCAGTTCTGTAGGTTATTATGGCCTTGACTTTGTTATATTCTGGGCAGGATTTCTCTGTTACGGCATGGTTGTGTGGCTTCTTAGCACGCTTGCAGTTTGCACAGTGTGCTGGCTGATCTTTCATTGGGCAGTCCTTGTAGGTGTGTCCAGATGCTGCGCAGTGACCACAGATGTTTTCCGCGCTTGTGCACTTGGCAGCTGTGTGTCCATGTCCCTGGCATTTGAAACACCTGTTTATGTTGTTGTAGTTTTTCACTTTATGTGATGTACAGTTTATGTACACACGGCCTTGCTGTGTTAGTTTATTCCAGAGCTCTGGTGTTGTCTCCAAAACCAAGTTTACGTCTTCCCGTTCCTTCGGGCCAGTCTTGAACAGCACCTTCATGCCATCCATCACCTCATCCTGAGATATGTTTAGCCTGGAGAGGTTTCTCTCAAACAGCTCGGTTTTCAGCTCCTCTTCTGTTCTCTGTCTTGGGACGTCGAAGATGATTACCTTTGGGTTTCTTTTCTTTGGATCTGATATAGCAATTCCGGACTGAGCTATGTCTCCGCACTTCCTTATTTTTTCTGCATCCTGATCATTTGGGACCTCAAGAACAATGCCTTTATCTTTTACTGCCTTACATTTTGAGATCCTCACATCTTTTAGTGAAGTGGCGATTAGCGTCCTTACTGTTTCTTGAAGTTCTTTGTCTGTTTTCTGAACTCCGTCTGCTGGTTTAATCATGAGAACTTTTGGTTGCTGGGTTTTCCTGGGCTCGTTTTTCGGTATTGATGGTTGTGCCGCTGCCTTGCTGGCATAGCTCTCGACTTGTACAGGAGATGTATTTACAGTGGCCTTGACACACCTCAGCTCTGTTGATAGCTCTAGAATCTCCATTTCATATTTCTTCAGTATCTGCTCGTATACTGACAGTTTCCCTAGTATGAATTTCTTCTGGGCGTTGTTTATCTTGTTGTTCTCATTAAACAGAAACGCCTCCATCTCTTCTCTTATGTTTGACATTTCTTGATGGTCGATACATATCTTAGTTCCTTCCTTGTCAATTTGATTCATGGAGTTTCGGCCCAGTTCCTTTACTGTGTCTACATTTTCTTTACTGGGCCCCATCCTGGGGCGGCTTTACAGAGCTCTTCTGTTCCTCAGGGCTTAGATTTCCACCCGTGATGAGAACACTACAGGGTACAGAAAACTTCTAAGGGAAGTTTCTCTAATTGTCAGGCATTATCCTCTTCCACCTTCACACATGTACATGATATTTCTTACGTAGGTAGAGTTCCTAACCTAAAGAAAGAACAGTAGAGTTACTAACCTAATCCTATCCTCTTCCACCTTCACACATGTACATGATATGTCTTACGTAAGTAGAGTTCCTAACCTAGAGAAAAAAAAAGAGTAGAGTTACTAACCTAATAATAACATGAGAAGTATAAGGGACCCGTCTAACCTACGATGCTAAATCACCAAGGAGTTTATTTCCTATCGCCGACGTTCATGCAGAGCTGACAGCTACACATACACATACACATACGACTTAGCTACTCTGAGGGTATTTCCTAATCTAGCATAAAAAAAAAAAAAAACAACTTATATGATAACAGCAAAAGTTTATTTTTCAGTCAGATTTCCTAACCTAACACACATTTTCCTACCATCGGCGTCGTGCAAGAGAGCTGTCACTGCACTCGATATTCGTTTCGGTTTCCTTTCCTAGCCTAACACATAGTTACACAGTTTCCTTTCCTAGCCTAACACATAGTTACACAGTTTCATAATTACAGACACATGTTGCACGCGATCTTTCTCATGTTAATGAGTGTTTTAACCTAACAGACAACAGAAGATGTAAAGACAGGCCTACCGAAATGTCAGGGCATACTATACACGTCGACAGAAAGGCTGGTATCATTGGTGGCTGGCGAGCGAGAGGGACAATTCTTCAATAAGAGCCCTACTCAGTGATGAGTTCTCTGTTCCTTCCCGTTTCCACGTTGCCCGCGCGTGTGCGTAGTCCATAAAGAAATACTGTTCCGCTGCTATATTATGGCAGAGGAACCACTAGTTCTTTATGTCAACAGTATGGAGGTGAAAAAGCGTACGGCACCACGTGTTTGATAGTTTCCTACAGGCACGATTTAACCTAAGAAATCTGCACTTCCCGACAAACATGCGGCCGCTTCGGAAACTTTGCTTTCAGTACCAGTAACTATAGATCTCACGAGGATAAAAGTGCTTCCCTCTACATCACTGTATAGCACGATACATGGAGAACACAATCCCATGCATACAAACCTGCTACCGACAGCCGTCACGTGGATGCAAGCGGATTACTACAGAGACGCGATGTGCGCGCGGTCCGACACGTGGCCGCTTCGATGTCGTCACTTACAATGCCTATAGCTCCTAAACACACAAAATAATGTGCACTTCTCTTTTCATATTTGGATAGAGAGTCACATGGAGAACAGCAGTGAATGCGTTCACAAGAGCTATCGGCTATCGTCAGGCGGATGCAAACGGATTACTGCATAGGCGCGGCAGAACAACGGCGCGTGTGCGCGCGCGTAGGAAAATCAATTAAACAGCTGTATTCTGAAAAGTACACCACAGTTTCTCTACGTCGTTTGATAGAGTACAAGAACATCTATCAATCGGTGGTCTTGAACTTTCCCCAGCACCCTATCTTTGGGTGACTATCGGCAACTTCCGGTCGCCACGTGGTTACCACGCGTTCTTCGCTTTGGTCGCCTGTAACTTTAAAAATATCAATGAAAGCTTCACTTATTTACACACTGTCCGCTAGAGGAAAGCCTGAAGAATGCATCCGTGTGCTTGAAAGCTAGATAACGATTGAAGCTACTCGGATGGAAACGGATTTCTAAAAGCATGCGGTGCGCGCGGAGAACCGCGCGAGACAAAGAGCAAGGCACGACCACCAAAATAGCACTTTCTAGACACAGTGGCTGACTTTACTGCCGATTTACATATGAAATACAATTACAGCGCCTGTCCAGTACCATTGAAGTTGCAAGAATTCACGAGGGTTGTGGTAAGTCATGGCTTTACGAAAACATCGATTTTTGAAAAACTTTGACACAAATACCTTTTCGACGACTCAGGTGATGTATCAGCGACGTTCCACGATGTAGTCTGCGTCGGTGAAGCACTTCACAAATACCACAACATCACTAATTCAGACGACACAACACTAAATTTCCAATTTCGAAAAAGTCACCATAACACAAGATCGGTTAGAGCGAGGGAAAAGATTTTCCTACACGGGTTGTAATGTCACAACGCGAGACTCTGTGCCAAATAGGACAGCGGGAATCTCGTTAATCCATTCATGCGCTTCACTAATTAGATGACGAGGCATTTGGCTACCTTAAGAGAGTCATAGTTACTCCCGCCGTTTACCCGCACTTGCTTGAATTTCTTCACGTTGACATTCAGAGCACTGGGCAGAAATCACATTGCGTCAACACCCGCTAGGGCCATCGCAATGCTTTGTTTTAATTAGACAGTCGGATTCCCCCAGTCCGTGCCAGTTCTGAGTTGATCGTTGAATGGCGGCCGAAGAGAATCCGCGCACCCGCGCGCCCCCGGAGGAGCACGCTAAGGCGGACGCGGCCTCGCAGCAAGGAAGATCCGTGGGAGGCCAAGGC
>NC_064922.1:584085655-584088155 GCF_023897955.1 Schistocerca gregaria
CTCTGGTCGGGACTCTGTTTGCATGTATTAGCTCTAGAATTACCACAGTTATCCAAGTAACGTGGGTACGATCTAAGGAACCATAACTGATTTAATGAGCCATTCGCGGTTTCACCTTAATGCGGCTTGTACTGAGACATGCATGGCTTAATCTTTGAGACAAGCATATGACTACTGGCAGGATCAACCAGGGAGCTGCGTCAACGAGAGCTGAGCAGCCGGCCGCCCGGGAGTGTGTCCCGAGGGCCCGCGCGAACACGCAAGCGTCCGCTCAATTATTCTGCAAACAGGAGGAGGCTGAGCTCCCCTGCACGATACACCTCGAAACCCTCTCAGGTCCCGGCGGCGCGCAGCGCCGTCCTAAGTACTTGGTCGGGTTCGAGAGAGGCGCAATCGCCCGGAGATAGGCGAGTAGACGCTTTCAGTGCGAACACCCGTGCTCCCAACTGAGCTTGCCGCTGCCGACAGAGGCCCGGGAGCGTGCTGTCGTGGCATTGCCGGCGGGAAACAACACGCGCCACCTACGGTGACCGGCAGCTCCAACGCCAGCGCCACAGAAGGGCAAAGCCCCACTTGGGTGCAGAAGCGAACTCTCCCAGCACAGCGCACGCGCCAACACGTCCGCAGAGCTGCGATACAAACCACCTGCGAGAACCGCTGGGGGCGACCGAGCAGCAGACGGCGTCGCGACGCCGAGTGCCGGGCGGCGGCGCATCCTCAACGCACACAGTCCGCAATCGGACCAGCACACTGCAGATGTCCACCGCGCTTCGCACCGGGCTCGGCAGAACCCACTTTGGCCGCCTGGCGCCGCGCGCAGGGTGCGCCGGCGCATAGCTGGGACGCCAGCCGGGCCCGTCGGCCGGCGCTCCTGCCACTGGGCGCCCCCCACCAGCCGGCTGTAGTGCGTGCGCTCACGCAGCGCGCGGCCAGCACGCCGGGCGGCCCCCCCTCACCGGCCGGGGACTGTCCCACCAAGCCACAGCCTCGTATCGCTTCATACCCACATGGCCAACTCAGGTTCGGGGGCATGGCGGGTACCGCCGAAACAACCGGTTCATAGATGTACCGATCGTCGCTATCACCGATGCACCTGCAGCGCGAACAACCGCTCAACAACTGATTTCCAGTTCATTTGCGGATCGTATACGTCAATCTACATTTGCGAAATCTACGATTCTGGCATGCCTGCATGTTATGTGTCACGACACGCTACATCAGCCCACATACACACTGCGGCATGTACACGAGAGAACACGTGGAAGATGGTCCGCGCACGTGTGCAATGTCCCTTGCGCGGTCGACTGTCAACCGGCCTCTGTAGCATGTCGCAGATGTGGAACGCGGTCCACCGTGCTATCATGTTGTGTGGGGCAATACGATTAAATAGGAAAACCCTCGTCGCTACATCAACAGACGGCTCACGCTGATTCCCGGCAGAGGGAGGAGGGGGGGGGGGGCCCAACATGCAATACTTTCGTCCGTACCTACCTACCACATGTCTGTACGGCGTACAACAGTGCAATCTCGCTGTAATGGGGAGACGAGACAAGTAGCATCGTGCACAACATATGGCCCTTATGATTCGCCATTGTAGGGCGCAGCCGGTGTACGGTCAAGCATGTGCCACATTATGTCACTCAGTACGTAACGACGGATGATCAGTGTGGGTTACGCGTACATCAGCGGACAGTCCACACAGGCCGTACCACAACGTACACTGACTGCATCGACAACTGAATGCAACTGAACAGCTGCAAGGCTCATTTCACAAACAAACGCCTGACCGACCAGCTTGGAAGGGCAGGAGGGGAGGGCGATATTCGTTCTGTAGCGGTACACCCTTCCAGTGGTTAGCGGGACTGTGTAGAAAGTACGCAACACTCGAAAGACCTTTATGTGAGGGTACGCACCATGGCATCAAGAAATACACATGACACCAGAGGATCCAAGCAGTGAACTATGTTCAGAGGGTTGCTGTTAGGCAAAGCTACATTCCTGTGACGTTACATGTGACAGTTAAGGTGCAGTGTAAGTTAGGTTAAGGTGCAGTGTAAGTTAGGTTAAGGTGCAGTGTAAGTTAGGTTAAGGTGCAGTGTAAGTTAGGTTAAGGTGCAGTGTAAGTTAGGTTAAGGTGCAGTGTAAGTTAGGTTAAGGTGCAGTGTAAGTTAGGTTAAGGTGCAGTGTAAGTTAGGTTAAGGTGCAGCGTAAGTTAGGTTAAGGTGCAGCGTAACTTAGGTTAAGGTGCAGCGTAACTTAGGTTAAGGTGCAGCGTAACTTAGGTTAAGGTGCAGCGTAAGTTAGGTTAAGGTGCAGTGTAAGTTAGGTTAAGGTGCAGTGTAAGTTAGGTTAAGGTGCAGTGTAAGTTAGGTTAAGGTGCAGTGTAAGTTAGGATAAGGTGCAGTGTAAGTTAGGATAAGGTGCAGTGTAAGTTAGGTTAAGGTGCAGTGTAAGTTAGGTTGAGGTGCAGCGTAAGTTATGTTAAGGTGCAGCGTAAGTT
>NC_064922.1:584095655-584100655 GCF_023897955.1 Schistocerca gregaria
AAGCTAGAAGCCGCCTGTCCCTCTAAGAAGAAAAGTAATCGCTGACAGCACGAAGGATGTCACGCGACTAGCTAGCAGGCTAGAGTCTCGTTCGTTATCGGAATTAACCAGACAAATCGCTCCACCAACTAAGAACGGCCATGCACCACCACCCACCGAATCAAGAAAGAGCTATCAATCTGTCAATCCTTCCGGTGTCCGGGCCTGGTGAGGTTTCCCGTGTTGAGTCAAATTAAGCCGCAGGCTCCACTCCTGGTGGTGCCCTTCCGTCAATTCCTTTAAGTTTCAGCTTTGCAACCATACTTCCCCCGGAACCCAAAAGCTTTGGTTTCCCGGAGGCTGCCCGCCGAGTCATCGGAGGAACTGCGGCGGATCGCTGGCTGGCATCGTTTATGGTTAGAACTAGGGCGGTATCTGATCGCCTTCGAACCTCTAACTTTCGTTCTTGATTAATGAAAACATACTTGGCAAATGCTTTCGCTTCTGTTCGTCTTGCGACGATCCAAGAATTTCACCTCTAACGTCGCAATACGAATGCCCCCGCCTGTCCCTATTAATCATTACCTCGGGTTCCGAAAACCAACAAAATAGAACCGAGGTCCTATTCCATTATTCCATGCACAGAGTATTCAGGCGGGCTTGCCTGCTTTAAGCACTCTAATTTGTTCAAAGTAAACGTGCCGGCCCACCGAGACACTCAACTAAGAGCACCCTGGTAGGATTTCAACGGGGTCCGCCTCGGGACGCGCAAGCACGCCTTCGGCTCGCCCCACCGGCAGGACGTCCCACGATACATGCCAGTTAAACACCGACGGGCGGTGAACCAACAGCGTGGGACACAAATCCAACTACGAGCTTTTTAACCGCAACAACTTTAATATACGCTATTGGAGCTGGAATTACCGCGGCTGCTGGCACCAGACTTGCCCTCCAATAGATACTCGTTAAAGGATTTAAAGTGTACTCATTCCGATTACGGGGCCTCGGATGAGTCCCGTATCGTTATTTTTCGTCACTACCTCCCCGTGCCGGGAGTGGGTAATTTGCGCGCCTGCTGCCTTCCTTGGATGTGGTAGCCGTTTCTCAGGCTCCCTCTCCGGAATCGAACCCTGATTCCCCGTTACCCGTTACAACCATGGTAGGCGCAGAACCTACCATCGACAGTTGATAAGGCAGACATTTGAAAGATGCGTCGCCGGTACGAGGACCGTGCGATCAGCCCAAAGTTATTCAGAGTCACCAAGGCAAACGGACCAGACGAGCCAATCCGATTGGTTTTGATCTAATAAAAGCGTCCCTTCCATCTCTGGTCGGGACTCTGTTTGCATGTATTAGCTCTAGAATTACCACAGTTATCCAAGTAACGTGGGTACGATCTAAGGAACCATAACTGATTTAATGAGCCATTCGCGGTTTCACCTTAATGCGGCTTGTACTGAGACATGCATGGCTTAATCTTTGAGACAAGCATATGACTACTGGCAGGATCAACCAGGGAGCTGCGTCAACGAGAGCTGAGCAGCCGGCCGCCCGGGAGTGTGTCCCGAGGGCCCGCGCGAACACGCAAGCGTCCGCTCAATTATTCTGCAAACAGGAGGAGGCTGAGCTCCCCTGCACGATACACCTCGAAACCCTCTCAGGTCCCGGCGGCGCGCAGCGCCGTCCTAAGTACTTGGTCGGGTTCGAGAGAGGCGCAATCGCCCGGAGATAGGCGAGTAGACGCTTTCAGTGCGAACACCCGTGCTCCCAACTGAGCTTGCCGCTGCCGACAGAGGCCCGGGAGCGTGCTGTCGTGGCATTGCCGGCGGGAAACAACACGCGCCACCTACGGTGACCGGCAGCTCCAACGCCAGCGCCACAGAAGGGCAAAGCCCCACTTGGGTGCAGAAGCGAACTCTCCCAGCACAGCGCACGCGCCAACACGTCCGCAGAGCTGCGATACAAACCACCTGCGAGAACCGCTGGGGGCGACCGAGCAGCAGACGGCGTCGCGACGCCGAGTGCCGGGCGGCGGCGCATCCTCAACGCACACAGTCCGCAATCGGACCAGCACACAGCAGATGTCCACCGCGCTTCGCACCGGGCTCGGCAGAACCCACTTTGGCCGCCTGGCGCCGCGCGCAGGGTGCGCCGGCGCATAGCTGGGACGCCAGCCGGGCCCGTCGGCCGGCGCTCCTGCCACTGGGCGCCCCCCACCAGCCGGCTGTAGTGCGTGCGCTCACGCAGCGCGCGGCCAGCACGCCGGGCGGCCCCCCCTCACCGGCCGGGGACTGTCCCACGAAGCCACAGCCTCGTATCGCTTCATACCCACATGGCCAACTCAGGTTCGGGGGCATGGCGGGTACCGCCGAAACAACCGGTTCATAGATGTACCGATCGTCGCTATCACCGATGCACCTGCAGCGCGAACAACCGCTCAACAACTGATTTCCAGTTCATTTGCGGATCGTATACGTCAATCTACATTTGCGAAATCTACGATTCTGGCATGCCTGCATGTTATGTGTCACGACACGCTACATCAGCCCACATACACACTGCGGCATGTACACGAGAGAACACGTGGAAGATGGTCCGCGCACGTGTGCAATGTCCCTTGCGCGGTCGACTGTCAACCGGCCTCTGTAGCATGTCGCAGATGTGGAACGCGGTCCACCGTGCTATCATGTTGTGTGGGGCAATACGATTAAATAGGAAAACCCTCGTCGCTACATCAACAGACGGCTCACGCTGATTCCCGGCAGAGGGAGGAGGGGGGGGGGGCCCAACATGCAATACTTTCGTCCGTACCTACCTACCACATGTCTGTACGGCGTACAACAGTGCAATCTCGCTGTAATGGGGAGACGAGACAAGTAGCATCGTGCACAACATATGGCCCTTATGATTCGCCATTGTAGGGCGCAGCCGGTGTACGGTCAAGCATGTGCCACATTATGTCACTCAGTACGTAACGACGGATGATCAGTGTGGGTTACGCGTACATCAGCGGACAGTCCACACAGGCCGTACCACAACGTACACTGACTGCATCGACAACCGAATGCAACTGAACAGCTGCAAGGCTCATTTCACAAACAAACGCCTGACCGACCAGCTTGGAAGGGCAGGAGGGGAGGGCGATATTCGTTCTGTAGCGGTACACCCTTCCAGTGGTTAGCGGGACTGTGTAGAAAGTACGCAACACTCGAAAGACCTTTATGTGAGGGTACGCACCATGGCATCAAGAAATACACATGACACCAGAGGATCCAAGCAGTGAACTATGTTCAGAGGGTTGCTGTTAGGCAAAGCTACATTCCTGTGACGTTACATGTGACAGTTAAGGTGCAGTGTAAGTTAGGTTAAGGTGCAGTGTAAGTTAGGTTAAGGTGCAGTGTAAGTTAGGTTAAGGTGCAGTGTAAGTTAGGTTAAGGTGCAGTGTAAGTTAGGTTAAGGTGCAGTGTAAGTTAGGTTAAGGTGCAGTGTAAGTTAGGTTAAGGTGCAGCGTAAGTTAGGTTAAGGTGCAGCGTAACTTAGGTTAAGGTGCAGCGTAAGTTAGGTTAAGGTGCAGCGTAAGTTAGGTTAAGGTGCAGTGTAAGTTAGGTTAAGGTGCAGTGTAAGTTAGGTTAAGGTGCAGTGTAAGTTAGGTTAAGGTGCAGTGTAAGTTAGGTTAAGGTGCAGTGTAAGTTAGGTTAAGGTGCAGTGTAAGTTAGGTTAAGGTGCAGTGTAAGTTAGGTTAAGGTGCAGCGTAAGTTAGGTTAAGGTGCAGCGTAACTTAGGTTAAGGTGCAGCGTAACTTAGGTTAAGGTGCAGCGTAACTTAGGTTAAGGTGCAGCGTAACTTAGGTTAAGGTGCAGCATAACTTAGGTTAAGGTGCAGCGTAACTTAGGTTAAGGTGCAGCGTAACTTAGGTTGAGGGGCCAACGTGGGTTAGGTTAAGGGGCCAACGTGGGTTAGGTTAGGGGCCAACGTGGGTTAGGTTAGGGGCCAACGTGGGTAAGGTTAGGGGCCAACGTGGGTAAGGTTAGGGGCCAACGTGGGTAAGGTTAGGGGCCAACGTGGGTAAGGTTAGGGGCCAACGTGGGTAAGGTTAGGGGCCAACGTGGGTAAGGTTAGGGGCCAACGTGGGTAAGGTTAGGGGCCAACGTGGGTAAGGTTAGGGGCCAACGTGGGTAAGGTTAGGGGCCAACGTGGGTAAGGTTAGGGGCCAACGTGGGTAAGGTTAGGGGCCAACGTGGGTAAGGTTAGGGGCCAATGTGGGTAAGGTTAGGGGCCAACGTGGGTAAGGTTAGGGGCCAACGTGGGTAAGGTTAGGGGCCAACGTGGGTAAGGTTAGGGGCCAACGTGGGTAAGTTTAGGGGCCAACGTGGGTAAGGTTAAGGGCCAACGTGGGTTAGGTTAAGGGCCAACGTGGGTTAGGTTGCCAGAGATGTGTCAAATCAGGATGTACGTTTGGCTGGTGTCAGGTGGTGGGTTGGTTCGATGCCTTTATAAGGGGTGTGGCCAAAGGGTATTTTATTACTTGTACCTTTTGTGTTGTGGCGTGGCGTTGCGTCCTGTGTTGATACTGGGTGGACCACTGTGGGTGTTGCTGGCTGATTTGAGCTGCGTTGTTTGCGGGTGATGTGAGACATTCTGTCTTATTAGTGGACGTGACGTTCCTCTTGTCGTTCTTTGGATAGTGTTCTGTGGCAGCGAGGATAAAATGGATGTTGTTGAACGATAGTGCTTTGGTGCTTTCGCTTTGTTACACACAGAGTGGACTGTGAGATAGGGTGACTGGGTCGAGTGCGGTTCACACTGTCCTCCCCAGTTTACAGTATGTATCATCTATGTATGTGGTCCTGCATCATTTACTAAGGAGGGACGTCAGACGACTGAAATATTAGTTATGTACTGATGTAAAGCAGAATGCTTACCTTCCACCAGTGGGCGAGTATCGACTCTGCCCCAGCGTTGCCACCGCAGGAAGCGGTGTCGGAAACACTACCCGCACACCGTCACCACTGTGCGGGGGG